>NW_013525292.1:1287897-1330254 GCF_000836215.1 Papilio polytes
CAGCAAGCTAATATACTCAGAATCGCGTCGTAGGAACTAACTTGAGAAGACAGTAATTTTAACAATATTTGTTATCTTCTGATCTTCTGATCTTCTGATCTTCTGATCTTCTGATCTTCTGATTTGCGTATGTACATGAAATGACATAACTTAAGGCGCATGCAATACCACATCGCGTTTTAAAATACAGGTGGCGCCATCTAGTTTTGTACGTAAAAACTACTGGTCTTCAGTGAATGTTTGTTACACTGTTAGTTTTGACATCATAAACAAAGTGTGTACTTTTTTGTGATGATTTTTATAGACTTCTATAATTTATACTAACAAATTAAATAAAACCTTTAACTATTAATGACAGGGTATTGTTGAAAATTCTGTAGATAAGAGCAAAAAATATACGATATACAAAAAGAATGTTCACGATTCTTTTGTTGCTTAAATATTCGTTCTCAAAGAATTAATTGCCTTCGTTAGAATGCGTAATTTCCGTTCCTTTTTTTTCCAATTTTCCGTCCCTTGAAATGAATGATGTATTTTATTCTTTAGTTATCTGTACAAGGTTTTATTTCCATATTACATATCTACACATTTAATTAAATTGGAGTATCTGTTTGTTATATCAAAAGACATATTCCAGATTTCGAGAAGATGATGTATTTGCGATGCTGATAACGAAAATCGTACTTAAAAAATCTTTGTCTGTCTGTCTGTCCGTAAGCCTTTTTTGTCCCGGGTAGCCTCCGAAAAGGCTGGGCCGATTTCGACCGGACTTTCACTGAAGGATAGCTGACATAGACGGGCATATTATAGTCTACTTTGTTATCTTAATATTGCGTGAACGAAGTCGCGGGCACCAGCTAGTTTTAAATAAAATTTGCAGTTCTATTATTTTAAAATTAAGACACTGTTAATTAAACGTGTTAGAGAACAATAACTCGCTACTCAAGTGCTGTGATACGATATTCAAAAGCTACCGTTGTAGATAAATCCGATCTTGTGACAACAGAACAAAGCCGTTGTAACATAACGTATGTAACGTCGTCGTATATTACTGTAGCAATGTTACATGTGACTAAAATACAAAAGTAACTATGTGTTGTGTAGGTTTTTTTTACTGAAACGTCTGTATAGAAATTCTTAAATACATAAGAACAGATACAGAAATATATATGGAATAAAAACATTAAAAAATAGAATGGGTAGATTGTTACCTACTGTAATTATCCAATTAGAAAACCCGTTTAAAACTAAAAGTTAAAAACTTCATCATCATCATCATCTCCCCTGCCTTATCCTACTCCCGTAGGGTCGGCGCACCGGGTTTTCGTCCTCCAAAGCATTCTATCATCCGTCATCTCAGTCATCACTCTCTTCTTGATCATGTCACCTTTCACGCAATCCATCCATCTCTTTCTAGGTCTACCTCTACCGATGTAAAAGTTAAAATCTTAATGATAGTAATTTGGACACTTGACCCTTGCCATTCGTTTTTGACCGACTTCCCAAAAGAAGGAGGTATTCAATTCGACGGTATATTTTTTTTTTTTATTCAATTTATCAGTTGTAGATTCACTTCTACTATTTATTTGATTAAACGTTTTTCTAATTGTCAAGTTCTGTACAAAATATGTCTATATTCAATACTAATATAATAAAGCGTAAACACAACTTCGTAGCGTAGGATGTCAGTAACCACAGTATGTTTTTGACAAATTATTTCTTTAATAAAAAGCCGTACTTTTACGACACGCTTTAGGCTATTTCATGCTATAAAACTTAGGGAGTAAATGAATTAAAAAAACCATCATGTGGAAAAAGGACCATAAACTACAAGCTGCCTACATCAAGGAGGCAAGGTCATTATGGTTACGGTGATTTTTACATTTTCAATTAAGAATTTGTCAAATGTAAACAATTAAATAAAGTTTTTATAATTTCATGCGGATGAAGCCGCAAGGAAACAGGTAATTAATAGCAGATTGTTAATAATTTTCCATTTATAAACCTGCCTAATTCAAGTAAAAATATTGTTAAGATTAATTTAGACACTTACTAGTTATTCGTTTTTCAAATTGTGAGTTAAATTTTCATTGAATATAAACAAGTATTTCTCTACCATAAACTAAAATTCAATTTCAAAAGCATTGAAATATTATAAATCCTTGCTAAAATATAAAGGATGCGCCATAAAATGCTAGTAATTCTAGACGGCGGTCCACTTCAAAGGCGAGTAAAGAGAGGACCGGCGGAACATTTTCCTACCGCTTTCACGAACACCGAAGACATTCACGTTTCAAAATTATTTTATCCTCAGTTTTTGAAGTTTACGTTTATTTTATCTCTAGCTGTTGCTCGCAACTTCTACCGCGTGTAATTAAAAAAATATAGCCTGTGTTACTGATGACGTAGCTTTTTATTGGTAACTAAAAGATTTTTTTAAATCGGCGCAGTAGTTTTTGAGTTTTTTCAATACATACAAAAATACAAATCTTTCCTCTTTATTTTAATATCTACATCTCTTCATTATAAAATCTATACGATTACCTAGTGATTCATTAGTGTTGGTTAAGCTATGTAAAACTTAAGTTACGTTGCTTGGAAGCATATTACATAAAATTATCTAACCAGAAACTAAGGTATAGTTAAACGAAGCTGGAAAACCGGCCATTAATAGAACATACACTGGACTAGTACTGAAAACATAAAATAGACGCAATGTAATCCTTCAAAAGTATTTAAATTGAGTTCCAAAGGTATCATAATATCTTCTTACATTTCTAATTACCACTAGTTACAAAGTTAACTCATTGTAAATAACAAATAGCACCTTAGAACCGTTAAACTGTTGTTAAAAGCAACATTAAGCCGACTTTAATAAATTTATTACAGTCTACGCCCTTTAGAGATCGATCCAATCATACTAATCATACTAATATTATAAATGCGAAAGTTTAGATGGATAGATGTTTGTTAGAGTTTGTAGCCTAAACGGCTGAACGGATTTTGATGGAAAAACACATAGGCAACTTACTTATAATTTTTTTAATTCCACGCAGACGGAGTCGTTAGCGAAAGCTAATATTATTTAAGGACAAAGTAGATTACAAATGTTAAAAGTTAACGTTTTACTAATAGTAAGTTAATTACAGTTGTTTTCCGTTGGACGTATCAGCCTACCCATCATTCGGCCCAATGGGATTTTTTCCTCTTGGGCAGATTGATTCAATGGAATCGGTTTAATGGGATTTTTTTGGGAATAGACCCGTTTCGATTGGTCCAACGGGAAACACCCAAAAATTTCAACAATCGTCACTCAACAACAATTAGTCGGTTTTTTAATAAAAACTTATAAATAATTTCGTACAATTACGTATGAACTACTTTTTGTTTTATCTGCCCACCTCACTTTCCTACCATAACTAGATAATATTTTGTTCTAGCTAGTTTTTTCTTTCTAATAAAATAAAATACGATGTCTATTATTCTTTCTTTTTATAATAACCATTGTGAAATATGATGTTTTGTTAAACAACGAAGAAATATAGGTGAGGTTTCTTTTATTCACGTAAGAGTATATAGACAAAGAATTAAATTCCCTTCCCACTTAGAATAGAACAACGTATATATCATAGGAGCTATAATTTAAACGTATGCTATAACAATTTCGATTTAATCGCATTGCGTGGCAGTTGAACGAAATTTCACCGAAATGGGTAGGAAATAAAATTCCTCAACTGTAAACGATTGATTGCATTGACAACCCACCGTATTTATAGAGGCAATTTAATCTACAAAAGAATTCCATCTACCCTCACTCAAGTGATAGCCTCTACTAAAATGTTTCACCTTTAACTTTTTTATCGCACGGCCCACCTTTGCGATATTAAAAAACCCTTTGTGGTCAATCCACATTCCATCGTGAAGCTTTGATACACTATTAAAAAAGGTAACGCGATATTGGATAATCCCATCAACTCTTTACGTCTCAGCCTAAAAATGTTAACACAAAATTCTGGCAACATTTTCGACATTATTTTTTTAATAACACAACGTATGTAACTGAAAGAAAACAACACATTCGTAATTCATTTTTTTTCATTTACACTTCTTAAATACGTACGAAATATTTTCTATCCTATTTACCAATATAACATATAATAACTAGAATATTAAAACTGCTTGGGAGCGCTTCGGCTTCCTTATTACATCACTTTTTAATGTAAGCAAAAAATAAATTTTACATATTTCCACAATAAGGTTATTTCTGTTCAGGATCTAGCAGACACGCCGTGGCTAACACAGCACACTCTTTTCTCAAAGCTCTCAATGGCATTTTGGACGCTTAAATTTCGTAATGGATAAAATTAGAAGGTATATAAATGTTTAGAACAGGTATAAAAAAACGTATCATTAATATTATCAAGCTTGTAATTAGCACTAAGTAAATAAAGGTAAGGCAAAGGGAGTACGATAAGCAGATAACATTAATAATACCTCGAGTTTTGAGCTACAATTTATTAGGCAGCAAGATATTACAGATCTCAGGGCAACGTAAATAAAGAAGACAAATAGCTTAGGTATTTTATGGTTTTAAATGTATAAAAAGCAATAATTATTTTAAAATCTTTTAAATTAAATTGCAACTTAGCAAGATAAGATATAAAAAGAAAACCGGCAACGCTGTAGTTCCTCTGGTGTTGCGGATGTCCATAGGCGTCGTTGACCACCTCTGTGTTCTTGACGCTCGTCTGCACCCTTTTATTATAAAAAAGTAAGTTAAAAACATTTATTGTTAAAGCAAATATAACACTTTAAAATGTTAGTTACAAAGTTATCAAAGAATTTAATTAAAAAATTAAATTAACAAGATTGATAAACTCAAAGTCTACAGCAACAAATATTTACTCATAAAATATGCAAATATTTATTAGTACTAGAAATAGATCTGCTCACGGAGTCTATCAGTAAATCAACGTAGAACTACATTAATATTAAATGTTATTTACTTTGAACAGCCTTTGCTGTTCAAAGTAAATAACATTTAATTCAAGCCCTTTGGCTTGCTTAATTAAAAACTATCCTTTGACTTGAGCAGCTTCAATTTATTTAGTTTCAAAACTGGCATATTGAATGAATCCTGAATGTACAGTACGATAAGGTCGCGGAGAGACTTTATATTTACATCTACATCTTACTAATATTATAAATGCGAAAAGATGGATGTATGTTTGTTAGAGTTTGTAGCCTTAACGACTTAACGTATTTCGACGAAATTTGGCATAAACGCATATTCGGGAATGACAAATAGGCTACTCCCTTTTTTTAACTACACGCGGACGGAGTCGCGTGCGAAACCTAGTGAATTATAAAGTACTTTTTTTTATAATATAAGGTGGCAAACGAGCAAGCGGCCACCTGAATCCGCCAAAATGGCGAAGCGACCGCTGCCCATAGACATCCGCGATCGCAGATGCGTTGCCTACCCTTATCCGACGGAGGAGGAGACGCACATAAAGAGGATATTGCCTCTTCCTATGCATCTCCACCGTCAAATCCACTTCCCCTTCCCATCCTCTCCGTATAAGAAAAGGGTGGTAAAGAGAAAGGGACTTAACTTAGGCCTCCGGCACCACACTCATCAGACGAAACACGGAATTGATTCCATTTCACGCCTGTCTTCTGTGTGGTCGTGGTATTACACCGGGCGTGCCGGCCTTTTCGTGCTAAGATGTTAAAGCGGGCACTACCACTGTAAAAACTTATACCAAAAACAGCGTCGAATACCCTGTCTGAATATCCCTGGCTTCGCATCCTCTCTTTCTCCTTTTTAATGATCCCTGATAGCAATGGAATCAAAGATGGCCGCTTGCTCGTTTGTCAAACGTTATTGTTCGTTGTGCAAAATGCTATGATATTTCTTTATAACATAGTCTATCAACTTATAACTACACAAACTCTCTGAAGACTAAACTTGTCTCGTTTTATCTCTTGCTAGTTTTCTGTCGACATCAAAGTTATTCGCGTTTGAGTTGTTTTAACTTGGAAGCATGTTCAGTGTATGCGGGATAAGTTTATGACAGCAAATTAAAATAAAAAAAACTGTAGCCAGTGTAATATAAACTACCAATTCTATAGAGAAAAATGTAGTGAAATAAACACACTAGAGTATTTCAAACATTTAAATTGACTTCGAAACAATCGCACAAGTGTAGTTTAGTCAAAGGTGTGAGCCGCCTTTAACAAAATTAAATTAAATAATAGAATACGGATTATCGGTATTCCACTAAATCACTCCGTAGAGTGCATTTGAAATTAGTTCATAGTTAATTACGTGAATACACTTCAGTTCATTCACACGCTCTTGTAAGAACTGACAAGAATTTATTACACGTCTCCACCAGTCCTTTGCGGTTAGAATTTCCAACTAGGTATTTACAGACTTAATACAAATTCACTTAAATATATTGAATAGTAAAACGAAAAATTATACACCTTTTCATGACCAATCGCTCTAAAAGCATACGCATAAATTTGATTAAACTATCGCGTAACTGTTCTACGATTGTCGATTGTTTCGCAGCCAATTCAACTGTTTAGTTGCACAACTAAAAATCGAGTAGAGTGCGCACCTATTTAAGCTTACAGGAATCAAAGTGCGACTGTGGTGTGCGTCCACTCTAAAACCTGCTAGATTCTTTACAAAACTACATGACGTGATGTTACATTACTGTCCTTTTAACCGACTTCCCAAAAGAAGGAGGTACTCAATTCGTCTGTATGTTTTTTTTTTATATGTGTTACGGCATAACTCCGCCGCTAGTGGACCGATTTTGATAATTCTTTTTTTATCCGAAAGGTAATGCTTGCAGGTGGGTCCCATTTTTTTGTTTGATTTTTGGAGCCTAAGACTACGACGTAGGTAAATAGTTTTTGAAGAAAAGCATGCACCTAACGAAAAACGCTGACTAAAATAGATCTTATCCATGTTATTGTAAAAAATTACAATTTTAATAGAAGAATCTCTAATAGTCTATATTTTTAATGTTTCTTCTCTTCGTTTTTAAAATGATTAATTTAAAAGTTATATATTCAGACGGAACAGGGGCAACACTAGTCAATTAATACATTTTCTGATCGGACGTTGATGGAGCGTTGCTGTAAGTCTTGGTGAGTTTAGGATTTCTAAGCACAGTTGAACTTAGCAGGTTGTTAAGCTCTGAACTGCAAGTTTACAACTCCGCGATTACAAAGTTCAGAGCTAAGTAAAGGTTTCTAATCACCTAACATACTGTGCTTATGTTAGCCAACTTAGATATTCAGGTTACTAATTTTTACTTTGTATTTGTGCGTCAATCAAGTAAAAATGTCAAAAGAATTCGACATAAAATTGTTCTTTGTCAGAGACTAATAAAATGTTCGTTCAATGTTTATTTTGAAGTACAACATTTTGATGATTATTAGATAGTTTTTACAATGTTTAGCACTTAGTAGACTACAAGTATAAAACGGTTGTCGGACCGTAATATCAGTCAGTACGCGCCTATAGAATAATTGATATCTATAAACACCAGAGCAAAGAGAATTCGTTTTCTTAACCTTAAGGTTAACAAAAGACTGTTAGAGCATGCACACACCTGAAACTAAACTATCGCAAAACAGTTGTGCGATTGTCGATTGTTTCGCAGCCCACTCAACTGTTGCACAACTAAGAATCGATTGGTGCGCTCCTCCATAAAAGCACATAGGAATCATTGTAAGACTAAATAGTTGTGCGATAGTTTAGTTTCAGATGTGCTAACGCTCTTAGCCTTAAAGAGTTCAACTAAGTCGCCTTCTACTTAAAAAAAATAACTTAAGAAATACAGGGAAGATAATTGCATTGTCAGTGGTATAGACTAAGATCCAAAGCGTTTTTCCTTCCCTCGTCAGATTTCTGGCGGCGTACTGTGGACGCCCTCTGCCCCACTTTGGGGACATAGGGATAGAAGAGAGAGAGAGTGAGAGAGATCAGATTTCCTGATGAAACCTACATTATATGAAAGAGCACATCTTTTTAGACATGTTGTTAAGTTTAATACTACACAAAGACGAGTTGTTATTTCCAACAAAATTGTTTACTTTGATACCAACGAAAGTCGCGTAAAGGAAATAAAAATATAAGTTGACGTCATTTTGTAGAGAATTGGCACTTACCGTTTAACAAGCTGGAGAGATAGGACTCTAATTGGATAACAGAGACGCTCGTTACTGTTCCCATTTGAAAGACGAAACAATTATTTTACGTAATAAAAGAAATTTAAAGTTTTAATAACTTTTACTTCGTTTGTTACCCCCACTTAGAGCATATATTTATAATTTTGATTGTGAAAAAACAGTCAAAACTTTATTGGAAATAATCTAACAGTGGCCGTCTCGCCCGGTGTAATATCACGACCACACAGAAGACAGGCGAGAAGTGGGTGCATTTCCGCGTTTTGTCTGATGAGTGTGGTGCCGGAAGCTTAATTTTAGTCCATTCCCTTTCCACCCTTTTATTTAGAGGAAAGGATGGGAAGGAGAAGTGGATTTGATGGTGGAGGAGATGGGGAAATGTCCTCTTTATGTGCATCTCCTCCTTCGTCAATTAAGTGTAGGCAACGCATCTGCAATTGCGGATGTTTATGGGCAGCGGTCGCTTTCCATTTCGGTGGATTCAGGTGGCCTCTTGCTCGTTTGCCACCTAATATTATATAAAAAAAAATCTTTACATGGTTTAAGTATTAAATCTCTTGATAGAAACAATACAGTGCAATGATTTCTGAAAAATAAAAAAAAAAAACATTTTTACAAAAACTTATACTATCCCTTTCCATTCCCTTTGCAAGAAAGAAATACCTATATGACTGCAAACTGGTCTCACCTTTAATTTCTATGAAAAAAAATCAGTAATTACTGTAGTTATCTTTCAAGGTAAAAAGTAAATGTAAATTATAACATAGAAATGTCCAAATAAATTCTCAAAGAACATTAGCGAGATTGTACCAGAATCCCTTATTAGAGATTACTCAGGTTAGTCGACGTTGAATTATTACGTCTTCGATAGGCTGGAACGACGCCATTATACAAGGAATTTCTTTTTTAAAGACAATTTTTGAGAAATAAATCGTAGTACTTTATACTCATGAATAAATAGAACCCATCGTTTCCATATCCTACTTTAAATAAAACCAGATTTTTCTTCTTCCTTATGATAATTCGTCATTTTCTTCTTAACTATATTGTAATATCATTGTCAGAATGTTTCATGTTGATTTTACTTATGTTTAATTATTCTATTATATTACTGTAATTATAAGTATACCTGGTTAAGTGTTCTTCACCCCTACCTCAGCCTACTTACCTCCTCCAAATAAATCTCACCTGTCATCTCAGTCATCTCAGTCATCACTTCCTTCACATGTCACCTAATTATCATTTATTTTGTTGATTTTAACATCAGTATCCTATCCGAGCTATTGAAATTACGTAGTTACGTTAATATCAAAATATTAACTGTAGGACGTCTCTTGCCTTAATTTACATATTTTTATGTTTGTGTTTTCTAATTTCTCAATATTTCTTGTACTATCTGAATTAAGATTATAGTTGGATTTCCTCTGATCGGAAATCCGCACCCTTAACCAACAAGCTTTTATCGCTTTTATTAAGCTTTTTTGGTAAATATTTACAAGTACCAAAGTTTTAAACATACCTACCCTCAAACATACAGTTCATTAAATAAATGTGTACATGTAAATGTGGAATGTAAAGCGTAAAATGTAAATGCGTACAACAATTTCCAATTACAAAACTTGTCGGGCTCGTATCAAAGTATTACAATAAATTACAAGCAAGTTTCCCACAGAGCCGAAGTTTAATTATTGTCAGCCTGAAATTACTAACTATTGACTATAACTAAGATTATTATTATCAGAGGTAATCTTTTGAAAAGAACATGACATTATCTTTTTATCCTAAAGTTTTCAGTCTTATTTCTAAAGCTATAAAATTAAAAGCTTAGCTTGTAGCCTAAGAGATCATACTATTGACTAAACTATCGCACAACTGTGCGATTGTTGTTTCGCAGCCTATTCAACTATTCAGTTGCACAACTAAAAATCGAGTTATGTGCGCACCTCCATATTAAACTAAACAATTATGAGATAGTTTCGTTTTCAGGTGTGCCCACGCTTTTATTGACCGACTTCCCAAAAGAAGGAGGTCCTCAATTCGTCTGTATGTTTTTTTTGTCTTAACGTGTTTTAGTTAGTAGACCCATGCGACAATGTAATCTTGTAATTATTTCTAAGTAAATATCACACATTACTTTGTAAAATAGTAGGAAAAAAAATAGTTTCGTTCTTCTTGATAAATACACAAGATAGGACTACATACTGAAATGTTCTCGAGTAATTCAGAATTTTCAAAATAAGTCCACGAATAGAGATATTTCTTACGAGAGAAAGTAAGAAAAACCTCTATAAATCCTTGTCCATATGTTAAAAGAGATCGCATACGGCATGCGGTAACGAGAATTAATGGTTTAACTACGTTATAAAAGTTCCATTTTATATAAACGCTGCCGGGCTATTTTATAGCCTTGCGGACAATTTCTGCAATTTTATGAAAATTATTCAATAATAGTTTTAAACCTTTATTATTTTGTATAAAACTAGCTGTTCCCGTGCGGCTTCATCCGCATGAAATTATGAAATGTTTACTTATTGTTTACATTTGGCAAATTATCAAAATAACATGACATTACAAACCTTGCTACCAACATCAAGGGAGCAACATTTGCTTCCTTGCTGTTGGCAGCAACTTATGGTCTCATTCCCACATTAAGGTTTTTATCCAAAATATTTACCCCCTAAGTTTAATGCCTTGAAAACATATAACCTAAAGCGTGACGTTAATGTAGGGGTTTTTGTTAAAAAAAGAATAATTACAAAATATGTTGTAATTGCTGACATCTTAGGCAACAAAGAAGTGTGTGTTTACGCGTTATTATAATAATATAGAAGTATAGATAATGAAACTAATTTGCTTGTATTGTTTGTACAATCATTTTCTTTCAAGTCAGATAGTTTAAACAACTAAAATGTTTCTTGGCATTATTTATTCTCTTCGATTTAGTAGCGTCTACTGCCCTGATAACTTTTCGAGAATTGTCGGTACGGCACTGTTAACTTACTGTTGAAGTATAAATAATTCGCAGTTTTACTTAGTTTAAAAATCTAAGTAAAACTATTGATTTAATGTACATTCTAAAACTAAGTAATGTAAATATTTTGTACGAGCTGTCGCCCGCAAACTTCGTTAGCATAAATTTAGAACACCCGTTACGACATTTTGACAGCGCGGAATTAAAAAAGTAGCTACACGGTTTGCGGACAGACAGACAAACAAAAAATTTTTATTTCCGATATTCGTTATCAGCAACGCAACTACATTGCGAAAACTAGAATTTTATTTTTAATATTAAACAGACAATCCAATTTTATTACATGTAGGTATAGATAATCTCTTGCTTAACAAAGTTTACTTGAGAATTTTCGTAATACTGTTTTTATTTTGTGTAGCAAACATTTGTTGTGTTGTTTTGGCACAGCTGCGCAATAAACTTGCCCACTTTACTGCACGCCAAGTTTTTATCTCTTCAGGTTGCTAGTTATATACCTCTTGAATCACGTTTTATTGACAAAATTCTCGATAGAAGAACATCACGATTGTTCATCACAATATTCGTTACTAGCTTTTGGCCTCGGTTACATCCAGGACGTTTTTTTTAAGTCTATATTAATGTAATAAAGCGTAAACACATACCGTCGTGGCGTAGGATGTCAGCAATAACAGCATGTTTTTGAATAGTCTTTTCTTTAATAAAAAGCACTACACCTACGACACACTTTAGGCTATATAATTTCATAATATTAAATTTAGAGGGTTAATAAGTTGGAAAAAGCCTTAATGTCGGAAAAAGATAAACTACAAGCTGCCAACGTTAAGGAAGCAAGGTTATTATGGTAACGGTATTTTTTTTTTCGCCGTCTCTTTTCTTCTTGCATAGCAAGAATTTTTATTTGGGCTTTATTACCGTAACGGTATTTTGATATTGCAATTACGAAGACAAATGTAAATATTAAATTATTTTTTTTATAATTTTATACGGATGAAGCCGCACGGGAACGGCTAGTATAGTAATAAATAGCGAACACTGATTTTCCAACGATAATTTATTCAATAAAGTTTAGCTACGAATTTAGCTCTCTCGATAACTAACAAATGATAGCAATCTTCCATTTGACGCTTCTCTAACCAAGTTTGTTAATAACGACACTTTGTTAAGCACTCTTGTTCTATTCACTTTGGAAACATCAATACAATATGATATACTGCTTACTATTAAATGGGGACATAAACCAGAAAGTATTTGATTTAATCTAGATGGCTACATATGAAGAGGAAGACCGAAGAAAGTATGGATGGATGGATGGATGGATGGATTGTGTGAAAGAGGATATGCTTAAGAAAGGAGTGGATTCAGATATGACGGCTGATAGAGATGTATGGAAGAGCAGCACATACTGTGCCGACCCTCTATAAGATACTAGTTACTATTAAATGGTACGTAACACAGAAAACTTAGTTTACTAAACAAATTAAATATTGAAAAAACAATGCTTAAGGCATAAAAACAAAAAGTCAATCAATGCAAATTATCACAAACTCTAATGTTATTAAAAATAAACCAGTGTGCACAAAATTTAATAAACATAAAAATTATACAACTACAATATGAAACTATCTAATTACTATTCTATAAATAACAAGTTAAATAGTCAATTTGATTTATTAAAAAAATAATTTCCATATGATTATCATTATAAAGTAACCACCAATTAAAAACCCATTAAGAAATAACTAGTTGAAAATAATCAAATGATCTTATTAGAAAATAAACTTATGATCGAATATACAATTCGCTTTAACACAAATTAAAATTTAACAAACGTCAAAATTTTAATGGAATTTCATTAAACTTCTAATTCCATTAAAATTTTGACACGACCTTATCATTAAAAACACAGTTACATATTTAAATACAATACAATTACTGTTTTCTGATGATACAGAAGGTATAACATTTAGTTCAATACGAAATAGCCTGTTAATCTGCAAAGGGATTTAGAACAGGTCGTAAATAGTCCACAGTTCCATTAGACGTAATCTACTGTTCCTGATCGCTACGAACGTCCTGTTCTACGATTTGTAGTACTAAGGTTATTTAATACAATAAATATCAACACTAAAGCCTATAACTCCATAGAGTTTGACACTGTTTAGTTCAACATTTGTTTTAACTTTCTGATTGACGCTGATTGGTTATGGAAGTCATTGTTGTTTTGTAACTTGCTAACATTATGCATTCGAAAATTTAGATGAATGTTTGTTAGAGTTTGTAGCCTAAACTGCTGAACGGATCTCGATGTAATTTGGGGTAGAGCGTAGTATGGAAGAACACATAAGTTACTTATTTTTGAGTTTTTTTAATTTCACGCGGACAAAAGCTAGTATAATAAATGCTAAAATTTAGATAGATGGAATGTATGTATAAGTTTGTAGCTTTGTTGAATGGTTATTCAATGGGGTATTCATTTTTATGTTTTTTTTTTTACGTGGACAGACTTGGGGGCAAAATTTAGTTTTACCATAAATAAGTATTACAATGCGCTACATTATTATGTATTTTTAGTAACATATTGTTGCCTAATAAAAGTAGAGATAGGCTTCAGAGTCGTAAAGATGACGGTTAAATTGATTTAGGTGTGCCTATGTGCTACTTGCCGATTTTATTTCTGACTCATGAATTTTATCGGCACTTAAAGGAGACTTTTATGTTTAAATAAAATAAATGGTTTCGACGAAACTGCGGAGTTGTTGAGTTAAAATATTACAAAGTAAATATTAGAAAATATCGAATACGCATAATGTTATTTATTAAAAGAAAAATAGTACTCTATTCGAATATTCTTACCCTAATATAGTTTAAGTAGATGAATTTAGAAAATATTCTTTCTTACTACTCTCTTACCTAACATAATTTTCTAGTAATCTAGCTTTAAGGCTATGTCTCTTGAGCTGCATGTATATCAGTTAGTTTTATAAACAGGGTTATGTTTTTGATGTTACAAGAAAGGCAAAGTTTCCTGGAGAGGGCAAAAAATTACATCGTGTAAATAGAAAATTGTGATGACACAAAAACGATTCTATATTTATTTACTGAGGATCGACGCAAAGTTAAATAAGAACCCCAACATCCGGTACAAGTTTGTAATTGGAAATTGTTAAGCAAACATTCTAGCAAAGGGCTAAATTTGGAGTAAATTAATGAGTTTTGCCTTTCGGGCACGATTCGGGCAAAGATAAAACTTGAATGATTTTATTTGTTTGAGAAGAGATTTAATTGACGACAAGTTATCAAAACAAAAAGATTGATTTATTTACTTAAATTGGATTTATGTCAAACAAACAGGATAACATATTAAAAGTCATTTGCTGTAGAAAAAAAACAAAAAAAGATGGATTCAATCCTACGGCACTGAAAACCAACATTAAAGAATTGTTAGCGTTCTTCAGTTAGAAGGAAAACGTTCTTTTTATATAATATAAGGTGGCAAACGAGCAAGCGGCCACCTGAATCCACCGAAATGGAAAGCAACCGCTGCCCATAAACATCCGCAATTGCAGATGCGTTGCCTACCCTCAATTGACGGAGGAGGAGACGCACATAAAGAGGATTTCCCATTTCCCCTTCCTATGCGTCTCCTCCACCGTCGAATCCACTTTTCCTTCCCATCCTTTCCTCTTAAGAAAAGGGTGGAAAGGGAAAGGGACTAAAATTTGGCCTCTGGCACCACACTCATCAGACGAAACGCGGAAATGCTTCCACTTCACGCCAGTCTTCTGTGTGGTCGTGGTATTACACCGGGCGAGCCGGCCCATTCGTGCGAAGATGTTAAAGCGGGATCTACCACTGTTTAGTATGGTACGTCTATGGTATATCAAGAATAGTCAAAATAAAATAAAATAAATCATCCATACAGGTAAAAAATTTCTTTTCTGAATGAATTACCGTTTGTTTTTAGGTAATAATCGCGTAACAAAATGGATGTGAACATTCAGGAAATGCCATTAATAAAAAAAGGCGTCCGTATTTCATCCGGTGTAACGGCACCCAACGGGGTTAGGGGATCATTATGACGGTCGGAAATAAAGAGATAAATAAAATAGGGTAATCACTCACTATTACTGTTTATAGCAGGTAAATACTTGAGACCTGGAGAATCAGTTAGTTGACATATTATTCAGACTGCAGTTTCAAATTAGTTATTCTATGCGTGCATGTAAAAGCTTATATATAAACTCTCTACGAACTGCTAACATGTAGCATTTGCAAAGTTCAACAGTAAATTCATGTACAATATGAAGATATGAGAACTAATGCTTTAGATATATAACTTTAAATTGTCGTGGTTTTTACAAATATAATGATCGTAAGATACGGGTTTTTTACCACAATTAGAATTGTTTTTCACACTGCCGCCTCACTTCAGTTGGCCCGTGAACATGGCGCATGCAATTGTGCCGAAATATCGGGAGCTAAAACAATCCAATCGCGGTAAGAAACCCGTATCTCACAAACTTTATAATGCTTTAGATATCACTGGGTTTCCATGTGGACATACTTGTTGGAAAACATATCACCATCTCACTTCCCACAACACAAATTTATGAATTAAAATAACTTATTGTTGAAAACATGAACGACACAATATTTTTTTTATTCTATTCTAACTTGCAGATTAAAAACTTTTTAATTAAAATATTAAGATTAATATTTTTATGCCCGGTTTCCCAGCTACGTTTAACCATTCGTTAAGGTTTCGGATTCGATATATTCATGAAATGCGTTTCCGAACTACGTAACTTGAGTTTTACTTTGTTAAAACATAGGTCAACCTAACACTAATGGATCGCAATGACAAATAAGGGGAATCTTCAGAAACCTAGCATTAATATTTGAAGCTGCTCGTAGATAATTACAAAGTTCATAACTATGAGATATTAAATAACAAACTTTAAAACCGAAAGGTGGGTTCTATAACTTCACGATAATGTATGTACTCGAAAGTTTTGTGCCGTACATACTAGTAACCGAAGTAAAAGTTAATTTAAAGAAGATGTAGTTATTTTTAACAGTCGTTTAATACAATTATGAAATAAACAACAGGTATACAAAAGAAAAAAATCATAAAAGTCAACATCTACGGATTTTTCATCCTGAAATCTATAAAAATGACATCAGATTATAACATTACACAGCATAAAGCATAGAAATCACTCTAAAAAGGCTCTTGAAAGGTCCAAAACTAGTCTGTGCCAAGAAATAACTTTACTGTGGCTTTTTTAATCTTTTTTTAATTACTTACGAACGAAGTCAGGCGTGACAGCTAGTTTGTTTCTAATAATGTCTCATATAAGTTAAAATAAAGTTAAGTATCTGTTAATTACTTAAATACAATTTTAAACACACGCAAAGTGTCCCCTTACCGATGATATCACACCCTTGTTAAACAAAGTTTCGACAGGGGACAGCATTGATTTATTGCTCAAATACTATCATTAATTACAGCACGTCTTATAATGCCATGGATCGAAATAATTTATATAGCATTTTTATTGAAAACCAGTTGTTAGTCGCGATTTTGTCCGCGTGAAATAAAAATAATAATAAAGAATGTAGACTCTGTTACTCATTGATAAGGTAGCTTTTAATTGGTGAAAAAAATTTTGAAATTGGCCTAGTACTTTTTGAGTTATTTCAATATATACAAAAATACAAATCTTTCCGCTTCATATTACTAAACGAATAAGGTACTAATTTGTTTAGCAGTCAATAGAGCCCCTTATTGTATTTCTTTCCCTAAATCTACTTTAAGGGTCACCCTGAATTAAAAAAAAACACTAAGTTATATTAAACAATGGTATAAAACACGAGAACTATTAACCAAAAAGCTTGTACAAAAACTTCAATTCATTTCTTCTTCTCAAAAAGACAGCGGGTGAAAGCTCACGTTATAAAACGGAAGAACATTTCTAGACAGTATTATGTTTAATAACATTATACTGGAAGATGTAACTAATAATCTAACCCTGTTAATGAAACCGCACGGATTCGTGCTGCGGTTGTAAAATTATGAGCTGAACACGATGCGGTAGATGGTTTATATTCTATGAAGCAATTACACTGTGCGATGCAAATTATGTACATTTTGAATATGCGAATACACACTTAAATGTAAGAAACAATAATCATACTTTTACACTGTTTTTTATCGATTGTCGGCTGTTTTAAAAAATAGCAGAATGTGACAAATGACAAGCGACAGAAGATAAACAGAATTACGTATTTCCACTTGACACCTTCCGAGTGGCATGAGCATTGCATCAGACAAAGGGGCGATTCGTTTTGTACAGCATTATGTAATGATGCGGATTCTAACATTGTTTTTGGGCTCCTAACAATTAAATTTCCATTTAAAACAAAAATAAATTAACTTCATTCTATTTACTTATAATACATTTAAATGCAATTTTATGAAAATCTTGTTGGAAATCTTGAAATTTTTGATCTAGCAATTTTGATTTTACTAGTTTTCTCGTTTCCAGCATTCGTTCCAAGTGGAATAACTAAAAATTTATTGTAACGATAAAACCCAAAGTTGTAAAAGTACTTCGGACAAACATTTTCACCTCGAAGTGTACGAACGGTTTCCATTATTCCTAAGGGTACAATTTATTAAAGCTCTACCTACTCCTATAATCTCTCTCTATACCACGATGGCCAATTCTAAACGTACGTATCCTTAAATTCCGTCACGCCTAAACATCAATAAGAAAAACGTTTAGAGATCTTGAATAAAATATATTAGGTTACCTCCAGTTTTATTTTTTTGTACGTTTTTCGCATACTCTATGCGACTTTGTAAACTTTGGCAATTTCACCTCGTAAATTTCACTAATATCTTTTCTTACAATTCAAATATCTTTAAGAGTTTTTGTCATAAAATTTCTCAAACCACGTACATCTATTACTATACTAAGATTACTCAATATTAAAAAAGTACATATTTAAAAAAAAATGTAAATATATACAGAAGTGAAAACGAATTACGTCATTTTCAACATCATTACGTCGATACATACGGGTCGCGACCTATTAAAATACTAGTTTCACACGAGGGCAGAACAGTTAACTAGAACAGTAGACATTGCAGCATTGCTGTCTACACTATACATAAATGTGCGTGGGCGCACACTAGCTGGCATTGTCGCAGCGCCACTCTATATAAAAACTTTACCTGCATAAAAACAGCTGTCCAATCCGGTAATAATAACGAAGTAACGGCTCGTGCCGAGGCTCCTGAGGGAGCCCTCGAGCTTAGTTACTCATAAACGAGGTTTAGGCTAAGCGCCATCTGCGCTCGGCCACCTCAAGCCCGGTGAGTCTGTAAATGCCTCCTCAAGGCAAACAGTGGCCATTCAGTCACAAACAAAAAAAAAAAAAAACAGCTATTGTTTAAACGATCAACGCCGACACGGTACTATTTTGATATTGTGCTTTAACAGTAGCCGTACTGTACTGTATTATTCTGCCTATTTAACCCTCGTGTAAAATAAACATAACAAAGGCTGGCCATTGTTCCCCGAAGCGTTCGCTACACTTTAAATGAACAAAAACAAAGCAGTCTTTTTGTTTTAGATTTAACCCCTTGTTTTTTTTAGAATCACGGGGACGTCTTTGTTTTTTAAAGGAAAAGGTTAAACGAGCAAGCGGCTTACCTGAAAATAAATAATAGCAACGTATTCCTTAAGGTTTTTTTTATCCTTAGGCTTCCACTGACGTATATACAAAAACTTTACTAGGACAATAAGAGTATGGTGTTACTTTTCAATTGAACGTTGTAACAAGAAAAGAAAATTTAATCAAGTCACGTACGTAGTTTATTCTGCTCTTATTGAGATTTAATAACATTATAAATCTATAAAGGTTTACAAAGAAATAATAAATTCATCATAAATCGTCTATAAAGAGCCCTCAATACTGAATGGCAGTACTGCATTCTACGATATTGGATTCTCAATAGACTATTGTAGTCTAGTGCTGTAGGGTATGTATTCAGAATAGGACATATAAGCTAATAAAATACTACATAACGCACTTTCCTTTAAACTCTGTCTTCTGTCTGTTAAAGACAGCTAACGCTAACTTTAGTGTTAGACGAACAATAAAGCATATTGTTTATCGAAATTTAGACTTATTTATCGACATGTTACGCGACGAGACGATGGGGACATAAACCTGAAAGTGTTAAGAATGAATGTGGATGGCTACAAAGGAGGAGGAAGACCGAAGAAAGTATGGATGGATTGTGTGAAACCTTTTTCATAACATATCCTTATATGCTTAAGAAAGGAGTGGATTCAGATATGACGGCTGATAGAGATGTTTGGAAGAGCAGCACATACTGTGCCGACCCTCCATAAGGGATAAGGGCAAGTTGATGATGAGACTTATTTTGACATTATAGCAAAATAAGGTGGATGTTTGCAACGATTTAATAATTAAATCCTTGTAAGGTTAATAGTATAAGGTGGCAAACGAGCACGCTGCCACCTGAATTTGCAATAACAGCGAAATTACTGCACATACCACACTCTACCGGCAATCATTTGCAGTTTCTTAAGTATTGCGGTTGTCCAAGGGCGTCTATGATCTCGGTGTTCCCGCTACTGGTATGCCTTATAACGCATATGCTGTTGTCTACCTTTAATCATTGAAGGAGTCGCAATAAAGATAATATTACTACTTATGTGTCCTATCCGGGTTTCACTTCCCTTTCCCATTATAAAGATAACGTTAACGTAACTTAACATTTGTAGACAAAGTAACAAATTGCAGAAACACTAGTACATGTCATATAACAGTGATCTCGTAACAATCACGTTACGACAGAAAGCGTACGATTTATAGCGACGTCGAACGTTCCCCTACAATGTATTAAACCTTCCGGTTGATATTCCACTAGGACAATGGGAATGTACTTTTAATTAAAATTCAAGAAGACAAGAACTAGACATTCATTGCTATTGATACGTCAAATAATGCTAACTATCGTAATACCATATTGATATAAATGCGACATTTTAGATGTATGGATGTTTGTTTCTACTTGAAATTTGGGTCAGATGTAAATCATAGCCTGGAAGAACATAACTATAAGCTACATTAAGCTAATTTTTTTTAAAATTCGACGCAGACATAATTGCGAGTGGTTGAGCGATGAAATTTAGCATTTACTCGTATAGGATAGACTGAGATAGTTTGTTTTTTTTTTTAATTCAACGCGAACATAGTCGTGTCCCGAAGATTGTCAGAAATAAGATAAAACTCTTATTTATATAATAATAACCTAAGTTTGTTCATTCAAATGATAGATACCATATATCTTTACGAATATTATATCTAGATTTAAGATTTTATTTAGCATAAACTGCGATCCTGTAATAACTTAATTAGAAACAAGCATAAAATTCTCTTCCAACGTTTTAGTAGAGGAATTTTATATTTTATGGTTACTTAATTTTTTCCACAGTTGGTACTAGATTTTAAAACATTAAGAAGATATCAAGATGAGTTTAAACTAAAATGAATTATTTTATCGCTAATTTACTTTTTAGTGCTCTTTTTTAATACTTCGAGTATTTACTTCACATTACTTATGTGTAAATTAAATAAACACGAGTAAATCCCCAAAAGAATTACTATTAACACATATTTGTGTTGTTTGAGAAAATTTTCGATAGTATTAATAATTTACCTAATGAAAACTATGTCGTGTTTAAATCAAATAGTGAAAATAAACAGTGCACAAGCTCTCAAATAAATTAACCATATTCACAGAGCAGCAAATATGCAAAATTTAAATGAACATTAATTTGAATTTGGCTTGCGTTGAAATATGAAAACAGTGTATTTAATAATTAAGCTAGAATCCTGTGAAGCTTCATACAAATTGGATTAGAGAGCGTACAATTTGTCTGTGTTCATTATGTTTTATTATTTTCATTATACATATTATTCTACAATATGACGACTTAATACGTTTGACACGTTTCTCAAACTCACTAGCGCCATCTATAATTGACTGTTATAAATAATTAGGGCCTGTCCCACCACTGGCTGATGAGACTCAGTTTAAAAATGACGTCACTATCAGATAAGGGAACAAAATCCGATATTTCTGTCTAATCTGGTGGGACAAGTCCTTCATCTTATTAATATAAATGCGAAAGTTAAGATTGGATTGATTGATAAAATTTGGCATAGATGTAGAGGAAAGTCTGATAGAACATATAAGCTACTCAATTTTGCTTTTTCTAATTCCACACGTACGGAATCGCGGGCAAAAACTAGTATTTGTATAAATAATTCGAGTAATCGTTTTATTTTATATTTACATACAGAGGAGTACAGAGTAAACATAATTTCGATCACACACAATTTGCAATAAAAGCCTCGCGTATTGAATTTTAATGCGTAATTGAATGTTTTACATGTAAATTAAACAATAATCCAATAAAGTCAACATAATACGTGTGGTATCGTAAATTATAATACTAAATTGTATTCAGGTGTATATAAATTGTATTCGATGTACATAATTTCTAGCAAAAATTGGTTTAAGCATTTAAACTATGGCAGGTTAAAATGGAGTTTACAACAATCATACATATCCGCAAAAAATAATACCTATCAGGCAAAAAAAAATACTGCATCGACCGGGAATCGAACCCGGGCCGCCCGCGTGGCAGGCGAGCATTCTACCACTGAACCATCGATGCTTGCTTCAGTACTTAGAAATAATATATTACCCCAGAAGTCAACTGCTGTGACGTTTGTATCAATGTACATTTCAATGGTTATATTCTCTTTGTAACACAAGGACTATAATGTGTATTTATATAGACAAGTTATATGACCTGGTTCGCGTCAAACTAAAATATAACTTGTGACAAAGTCATTTTCGTTCTTTCTGTTATGTCATTTCTATTTCCATGTTTTACTTATTTGCTGATTAAACCAATCGACATCAGCGCCTCTCTTACCAGCTAAATGAGGATATCTAGGAAACCAGGAAATTTAACTAACTTTTTTTTGAACAAAGCCTCTTTCACCAGCAACTCCGTTCGTGAATAATTTTAAAAAAAGTATGTGGTCTATATGTTCGTATAGACTATGCTCTACATCTATACCTTTAAACTGTACACTCTAACAAACATCCATCCATCTATGTTTTCGCATTTATAATATTAGTAAGATATAGGCTTACCGTACTGATGTGACTTTCGTAATATTTGATTCTTATCCCTCAAGGTCGTACTGAAAAGTCGTGACCATTTTCATGTTGCCACTTTAATATAAATTAACACGCAAGGTAATAGTATACACAAAAGAATCATTTTTTTTAATTGGTCATACCAAGATTAAAATCTTAATAATTTCGCCTATTTCAAATTTAAGTTAATTAGATTAATTTAATAATTTCACTGTAGTTATCGATTTAATATAATCACGCAAATATGAGGTAAATAAATACAAAAAGAAATAAATAATTATTACATAGGTGATCTAAAATTCTTTATTCTTTGCCTTGCTTAGTCGCTCGTAAAAAACTAAAGCTTATATTTGTACTTGAAAAAATAAAATAGGAATCTTACTAATCTTACTTCTTACTAATGTTATAAATGTGAAAGTTTAGATGGATGGATGGATGGAAGTTTGTTAGAGTTTGTAGCCTAAACGGCTGTACGGATTTCGATGAAATTTGGCATAGATGTAGAAGATAGTCTGGAAGAACACATAGGCTATTCACTTTTGTTTTTTTCAATCCCATGCGAACGGAGTCGCGGGCGAAAGCTAATATAAAATATTTCGATACAACTGTGTTTACAATGGAAACTGAGACTACAGCGCATTACCATACTAATGTTATAAATGCGAAAGTTTCGATGAATGGATGTATGTAGCCTAAACGGCTGAACGAATTTCTATAAAAAAAGGTAGAAGATATTCTGGAATAACACATAGGGTGCTTTTTTTTTTAATTATTTGCGGAGGGAGTCGCGGGCGAAAGCTAGTTGTAGATAAACAACAAAACCTCTAGCAATTTACTTTTAATATCAAAGCACGTAGCGCTGAATCGTCCACTAACCGTCACGTAAATGTACTTAAACGTAGTGCGTTACGTGCCTTTTTACACAGTTTACAATGTTCTTTTAAAACAAATATTTATTAGGTTCGATTGCCTACACTATTCTATTAAAAAAAAAAACATATTGCGTAGAAAATGCTGGATTTATAATTTGTTTTTTCGATAAAAGATAGAGTTGGGCCCATAATGATGCCTTGAGGAATGCCAATTGATTTATGTAAATGTGACGCGTATTAATATATGAAACTAAAAAAAAATAGTATTTTATCATTGTTGAGTTAAAACTTATACTTTATTGCATGTAAAGAAAGAATTAATATTCAGATTATTTATATATTTCAGATATTGTATTGATCCCAAATTACTACCTTGGGGAATTCCAAGTTAATATAGATTTGACGCTTATTGCTTAGTAAGGTTCAAAGATTTTTCTAATTCATTAATTTCAAAGAAACTTATATTTTTATTGGCTTGGGAAGAATTCATATCTAAACTCATAATTTGGTAGAATCGTATCATAAAATTCCTTTTATTGCCCTGTAATAGGGAGTTATGAGATAGGAGCGAAACGACGTACAAATGCGGATTTAATAGATTAATCCGAGAAACGTTTATGAGAAAAATGCTCAGTAACGACTCTGTAGTACTCTTCACGTAATTGCTTTAACCTACTTCAATAGAATTGCTATTATTTTAGGTAAGAGTTCAAATGATATCGATTAGGATAATACAGTTGTTTTAACAATTTACTACAACAAATTAAACTTACTATTTACGTTAGTATAATGTGTAAAAACTTGGTTAAATTATTTAAACTTTCCTGAGACATTTTACGTGGTGACAGTACCGAAAAAATAGACGTGAGTTATGTCCGTAAAATAATTAGTTAATAACTCGGTTTTAGATAACTGTTTAGTAAAACTTACCATTTCGCCGAAATGGGTGAAAAACCCCATTATTGGGCTATTCCATCTTGATTTTTTTTTCTAAATAAGGGATGGTTTTAGAGTTTACATATATCGGTTTTTCAATTATTAGACATTTGTTGAAAAAACTCTTAAAACAGGTAAATAATATTTTCCAAAAAGATGTACGAATTAACCTGAATTCGTCTCAAACAGAAAGTCAAGCGAATTGAAGTTTTTAAAGATTATACTTAGATAAGAAAACTTGGCAGCAAGTTACAGAAACTACGATCGAAGTAGACATTTTCAGGAAGTGCTTCCAACTTGAGTAATGGTGTAATTTGCATTGTTTGCAGGCGAGTTCTTGTTTTAATAAACGGAAAATAACAAGTTCCATAAGATTAATAAGTATTATTAAATAGCTCTTGTCTCCAATTTGGTCAGCTCGGGATAAAAAAACAAAATTCCATGTAACTATATATCGAAACATGTACAAATTCACATCTACACATCCGTTCTACCGTTATTGAGATATCTTCTAACAAACATCCATCTAAACATTTGCTCTTGTAATATTTAGTAAGAAGAAAGAGACAAAATTCTATTGCTTAAAAGACGTATCAATTTTTGAAAATTTCATAAATTACTCAACAAAAATTTTAATATCCTTAAGGATTTGTCCCAAAATATGTACTAAAGAAAGATGTATTAAAGCAGATTAAAAGGCTATGAACCCCTTTTTATCCGACTTTTAATTTTCTTCGGTGGTTCTTAATTTTTCTGTGTTTTTTGTCTTCATCTGAGTGTACATTTAGGGTGTAATTTCATTTAAACCATTATAAGCATCATAAATAAAATTGGATTACAAGAAACATGTGCCAATTTCAAGAATAACAGGAATCGTCAACGTAAATTGGCACACGTCTGTTTGTGACTATCTATTATTCACGTTGGGGAGAAAATTTATTTTTCTTTACTTTCTTACGTATATTAGTCATGAATATAAGCCAAATGTTGCCGTTTTCTGGTAGATGCTTTTTGTCATATTTTTAGTGTATGATGTTTTAAAAATATACGGCTCAAGTTATGAAGAAATTAATCTTCCAGTAAGAAAAATTCTGGACTTTTTTACCGCCTGCCAATATCACTCGGAAAGAATAATCAAAGGATTTTTTTCTATCAAATCCCTTTGACAAAAACCTACAAAAGTACGGATTAAAAAAGGCTGATACGATAGTGAAATGAATTATTTCATTTAATAATAAGTCACAAAAATAGAGATACATTGAAATGATTTTATTATTTAAATTTAATTTATTTAAATCAGGTAGATATATTTACGTATTTCGATAAAAAATGCTTTTACATCTGCCAAACGGGCTAAAACTTTTAAAGCCGGCAACACATCTTCAGCTAAAACTGTGTAGTTAAAACTTCAAACTCTACAGTTAAAACTAACGTGTGTAACGAGCTTAAGATAATTTCGAATACATTTAACAAAATAAAACACGCTTTCATCTGTTTTATTTAACTGTTTGCTTAGAGTGAGGCACGAACAGCTGTGTTTGCAGACGTAACAAATTGCTGACGAATAAAACAGTAATGAGGGCGAATTCGTTCGTCAAATTTTATCTGTAAATGTTTAATTTCGTAAACATTTTTTGTAAAAACAAACTCGAATTTAGCACATATTTAAACAACAGAAGATAATATAAACGTGTATATCTTTTGGCTTTATAATAACCACGTAAATGCAACAAATTCTAGAAGATTCTACGTCATTCGGTGAAAGGTTATCTCTATTTAGTTACGTCATCATGCTATTCGCTCGAACTACTTAAAAATTTCATCTATAATGTACAAGCATCGATGGTTCAGTGGTAGAATGCTCGCCTGCCACGCGGGCGGCCCGGGTTCGATTCCCGGTCGATGCAGCTTAATTTTTTATAACTCCTTTAACTCAAAATGAGTCATGTGACGTTAGGACTAAAATTGAAAAAATAGGTAGTATGCCTAGAAAGGCATTTTTATATTTCTGAAAAAAAAAATACTAAAAGCCTATTTTTTTGATTTAGACTTTTTTCTTTCAAAAAAAGTATTGCATCGACCGGGAATCGAACCCGGGCCGCCCGCGTGGCAGGCGAGCATTCTACCACTGAACCATCGATGCTTGTTTCTATGATCAGAATATTGTCTTATTCATTTGAACATTTTGTGAGATTCAGCCTTAACATGATGTAACACTGTGACCTAAATATCGTTTCTATGCAGTCACGTCTTGCATTTATTGTTGAAATAATATTCTTTAATACGGCTTTGATATAAACCTTACAAATATATTTTTATGATTGCCTCACCTAATTATATGCCCGATCGAGTAGACAAAATATTATTCGGCTCATATTTTTTCAGTAAATGTTAGTAAGTCACATAACGCACAAAGACCCTTTATTTAAGTTGGTAACTGCGGCTTCATCGGCATGAAAATATAAAAAGTTTAATTTATGGTTTGCATTTGTCAAATTCTCAATTTCAAATGTCAGTCACCGTTACCATATAACCTTGCTTACTTAATGTTGGCAGCTTGTAGTTTATGGTCCCTTTCCCATATTAGGGATTTTTCCAATTAATTTACCCATACGGTTAATAGCGTGAAAATATGTAACCTAAAGCGTGTCGTAAGTTTAGGGTCTTTTATTTAAGATTTTTTTAAACATGCTGTGATTGCTGACATCCTGCGCCACGAAGTAGTGTGTGGTTAGTCTTTATTATATTAGTATAAGTATGTAAGTATAGATAAAAGTACAAATAGTTATATATATAACTATATAATGGCATAAAAAAGAACAATGACTTTAAACACAAAGAAAATGCGTTCATTTTCCCCTTCATTTCTAGTCATATTACTGCCAGAGAACATTTAATAACGGCGAGAAAAGATTGCTTTTCTAGCCATGATTCTTTTCAAAATCAATTCTTTGTTACATTCTTGTTGTTCATTTGCTATAATTAGCACCCAACTAACAAGCATCGATGGTTCAGTGGTAGAATGCTCGCCTGCCACGCGGGCGGCCCGGGTTCGATTCCCGGTCGATGCAAATTCTTTTACTATATTTTGTCTCCGATATATGAATAGTAAAAATAATATTTTGTATTAAATCAGAAAAATATATTTCTTAAAAAAATTCTGCATCGACCGGGAATCGAACCCGGGCCGCCCGCGTGGCAGGCGAGCATTCTACCACTGAACCATCGATGCTTATGTCATACTAATATTATAAATGTAAAAGTTTAGATGGATGGATATTTGTTAGAGTTTGTAGCCTAAACTGCTGAACGGCTCTCAATGAAATTTGGCATAGATGTAGAGGATAGTCTGGAAGAACACATAGGCTGGTTTTATTTTTTTTTTAATACCACACGTACGGAGTCGCAAGCGAAAGCTAGTACTTTATAAACAATATACAAAAAAAACAATCAGAAACTATTAACAATGATATGTGGCAGATGTTTGTTTTAGAAATAATAGAAAAAAATAAAGAAAACCGAACAATAGATTACCCACTTTCATAATGAATTATGCATCTACTAATTGTAACTTAACTTATCGGAAGTACCTAGAGATCTTTGTAAAAGGACCACTGGAGAGTAACTACAAACAGAGCGTGTAGCGGTCGCATTAACTATAGTCAAAGAGATTTCCTACATCTGAGATTAGCCTCCCAGAGGTAATAAACCAACATAGTGACAAAGTTGCTTTCATTCTCCTATGCTCCTATGTAAACTAGTATAAGTACGTTTTATACATAAAAATGTTTCTTGCAGATGGCATTCGTATTAAAACTCAAAGATTTTTTCGCTTAAACATTTCATTAATAGATTTCTTTAATTAAATGGTAGAGACCATTACATGGCTCTTTTTATGGTGGAGTATGAATACAGTCGTCTTTGTTAATTTTCGTTAATTCTATTTTATACCTTAAATTACCATAAGCCTATCTAGGTTACTTCAAGTGCGTTTTTATACACTTTTATCATAAATAATAAAAATATTACGATCACCCTATCAGTAACTGTAGCGCTAGAAAGTTTACATAAAAGGTTATCGAAATATTCAACTATAAACCGTAAAATTGGATAAAAGATATAAAGCACTCATAAATAAATTTAAATAAACAAGGCTAAGAAAAATGGATTTGGCGATGGCCGCATAGGTGAGCAAAAATCCTCTACATGTATGTCCCCTTCTCTGTTAATTGAAGACAACGCATTTGCAAATGCGGATATCTATGGGAAGGGATGTTATGTTATTTTGGCAAATTTCAGTGGCCAATTACTCTTTTCCTACCTTATACTATGAAAAAATCGATATTCACTACTTACTTTATTGAAATAGGATAATTTTCAACATTTGTTGTACTTTTAACAAGCATCGATGGTTCAGTGGTAGAATGCTCGCCTGCCACGCGGGCGGCCCGGGTTCGATTCCCGGTCGATGCAGTTTTTTACATAATTTTCTTACTAGGAACTGTAAACATTTTTTGCACAAAATAAAAAGGTCCCTGTCTCATAAAAAGACTTGCATCGACCGGGAATCGAACCCGGGCCGCCCGCGTGGCAGGCGAGCATTCTACCACTGAACCATCGATGCTTGTATGCAATACAGGCAATATTAAAAACAATCAGAAAATAAAAATATTCAATTACATAAACATAACGTATAATCCAGATCAAATAAGAGCGCCATCTTTGACTAAAGTATCTAACAACTGTTGTGCGATTGTCGATTGTTTCGTAGGTAGTTCAACCAAAAATCTAGTGTACACCTCCATATAAACTCATAGAAATCAAAGCGGGAATACACAGTTAAGCTATAGTTTAGTTTAAGGTGTGCGCACCCTTTAAATCTATTACCGTATTAAGTCCGCTGTACACGGATAGATTTTAACAGTCGGTGCCAGCGTGCAGCATTTTTAGCGACAATAAATTGCGGTTCGTATATATTTCGACATTCGGTAGTAAAGCCCTGGCAGGGTAAAGACGATAAACCGACACTAATCAATGTCAAGGCAAAATGTTTGTAATTCGTTACCGCAGGCAAGTTGCTGCGTCAGTATGTTTTATTGCTTTAACCCTTGTACAGGATAGGACGCGCTATTAATGATGGCCGCCGAATTTATCTATCTATACTTATATAATAAAGCGTAAACACACACTTCTTTGTTGCCTAAGATGTCAGCAATCACAGCACATTTTTGAATAAAACTTTCTGTAATAAAAAGCCCTACACGTACGATACGCTTTAGGCTTTATATTTCCTCGCTTTTAAACTTAGGGGGTAAATAAATTGGAAAAACCTTAATGTGGGAAAAGGATCCTAAACTACAAGCTGCCAACATTAAGGAAGTAAGGTTATTATGATAACGGTAATTTTGACATTTGCAATTTTAATATTTTTCTAATTTCTTGCGGATGAAGCCGCACGAGATCAGCAAGTTACATCTAAAATATTATTACAATAAAAGTAAATACAAAACATACTAAAATACTTCATCATCAACTTGCCCTTGTCCCTGTGAAGGGCACAGTATGTGCTTCTCTTTCATACATTTCTATCAGCCGTCATATCTGAATTTCCTCCCTTCTTACGCATATCCTCTTTCACAAAATTCATGTATATTTTCTTCAGTCTTAAATGTAATTTATTGGAATGATGAAATCCTCAAAGGTTATTAAAAGCACTCGAAAACGAATGTAAAAGAGACAAAAGTGGTGTGTCAGGAATGCGGCAAAAGGAGGTCTGTTTTTTGCCTTCCCATGTAGGTTACAGGCGTGAGTTCTGTTGTTACTACGATGGATCTCTACTTTTATGAAATTTTACAGTAAAAAAATGCAAAAAAAAATAATTGAAAAAAGTCAAAAACACAAAAATTTGAAAAATGTATAACTCTAGGAAAATTTAAAAGAATTAGTTTGATAAACTTCTAAACAAAAACAATTGAAGCAAAAAGCATAATATTTTAAATAGTAAAAGTTACTAGAGCTTTTATAATTTAAATAAATTGGAACTTGCTCCATTTTTCAAGTTGGCTTATTAAAAAGCTCTTGAGTTTTGAGCTTTATTAAATTTCTCTCTGTTAAAACGTCCAGAATGGCGGAAGTCTATTGAAAAACAAAATAGAAATGGGATTAAAAATATCTTTAGCAGCTCGGTGCAGCGTTTTATCCTCATATATCTTTAATTTCTTATTTTTACATATAATATATTTTACATGATTTTTATACAAAAAAAAAAACATCTCACTTAATATTATAAATGCGAAAGTTTAGATGGATGGACGGATGGATGGATGGATAGATGAATGTTTGTTAGCGTTTGTAGCCTAAACGGCTGAACGGATCTCCATGAAATTTGGCACAGATTTAGAGCATAGTCTGGAAAAACACATAGGCTACTTTTTATCCCGGGAATAATTATGGTTCCCGTGGGATTCATTAATTTAGTTTTTTAATGTTTACTCCATTCTGCAACGGTTCAACATATCTTATTGAAATTTGGAACAGATATAAAACAAACACATGGGATAAGGTTCATCCCCGAGAAATGTCCGGTTCCCGAGGGATACGCAGCTTTTTGTAATTTACATAGTTCTTATGTTTTCTAATACCACGCGGACGAAGTCGCGGGCAACAGCTCGTATTATACAAAAAATAGAACTCCACCGGCTGCGAAATCCGATGACTCAAGCAGCAGCGTTTTATTATTATTATTAAAAATAAACTAAAGCAGACAAACAATCTAAAGATTTCATTATTAATCTTACGAAAATATACCCAGGTAGATGTCCCCTGAATTTGTGGAATAAACATAAGTAAGTAGCCTATGTGTTGCTTAGACTGCGCTCTACATCTATGCCAAATTTCATCGAGATCTCTTCAGGAGTTTAGGCCACAAACATCTATTCATCTAAACTTTCGCATTTATAATATTAGTAAGATTATGTACCTTGTCATAGTAAATAGCGTCTACCAATTACGTATAAATTTATAACTGGGTGCGGTTTTTGCCGTTCCCCAAGTCCCAGCTCATTTATTCTGTGGAAATCGAATCGAGGCGATATCGAGGATACATTTTCTCTTAAATTAATTAAATTTTGCTTGTTTACAATAACTTTTGATGTCGCATACGTTAAGAATAGCTTACTAAGTATGACTAATGCAATATTTTGTATGTTAGAATCCTGATTTGGATCTTTGCAATAGTAAAAATTTACTTCTATATGCAATATTATATTTTTTTTTTCTGTACGTGTTGTATAGTTACTGTATAACGAGGTCATTGTAATCATCTTTTATTTCGTAACTAATCGAATTTCCTTTCTAATGTTGCTTGCTTTTACTGTTTATTGAAATACTATCAAGCATCGATGGTTCAGTGGTAGAATGCTCGCCTGCCACGCGGGCGGCCCGGGTTCGATTCCCGGTCGATGCATCCTTTTTGCTACTTTGATACAAAACATTTAAACCAGATTATTTCTTTCCCTGCTCTCAGACTCAAAAAGCAGTTTTCAGGTTTTTCTCATGTTTGTTTTTTCAATTTTTTACTAATACCGGTAAAGGCCAGCTGTTTTCTTCTTTAACTTGTGTTCCTCAACTTTATTTGCCTCTCAGAACAACTGGTTTAGAGTAATAGTTACAACCGTTTTAATATATTTTTTTTATATAACATAAGGTGGCAAACGAGTAAGCGGCCACCTGAATCCACCAAAAAGGAAAGCGACCGCTGCCCATAAACATCCGCAATTCCAGATGCGTAGCCTACCCTTAATTGACGGAGGAGGAGACGCACATGAAGAGGATATTTCCTCTTCCTATGCGTCTCCTCCACCGTCAAATCCACTTTTCTTTCCTATCCTTTCCTCTTAAAAAAAAGGGTAGAAAGGGAAAGAGACTAAAATTAGACCTCCGGCACCACACTCATCAGACGAAACGCGGAATTGCTTCTATTTCACACCTGTCTTCTGTGAAGTGGTATTTCACCGGGCGAGCCGGCCCATTCGGGCGAAGATGTTAAAGCGGGCTCTACCACTGTTAAATATATATAAAGCTCTTTATAAATTACAAGATTTCACGTTAAACAGTTAACAAGAACTACAGTTCTCTAAAGAAGTTAGGCAGTGGGTCAATTGACATCTGTCATATCGAAATGTTTACAGAACCACGACTTTGGGCAATGCTCGCCGCAATTTGTCGTAAAGCAACTGTTTCTAGTCAAGTTGTTCACAGACTTGAAACTTGAGTAACTTAATACTAGCAAAATGACGTACTAAAATCGTTATGTTTTTGTTTTTTAATCTAACTTTGAACAACTGTAAAAATGTGAATAGACATTATACAAAAAATGTAATTATTCATCTACTCTTCCAGTGGTTTATAAAATGCATGCAAAAATTGTTTTATTATGCAAATCGATGCAATAAATTACTGCCTATATTCCGATAGTATTGTGACTTTAGAAAGCTAAGCATTTTATAGTTTATTTGTGTACTTTCTAACTTCAGTATACAAGCATCGATGGTTCAGTGGTAGAATGCTCGCCTGCCACGCGGGCGGCCCGGGTTCGATTCCCGGTCGATGCAATTCTTTTTTTGTTCAAAAATCTAGAAAAGAAATTAGTTTTTTCAGTATCTACTGAACCTAACCACCAATTTATAAAACTCTTTGACATTTTTTACTAGTAGAATAGTTCACTTAACGATAGATTAGGTTTTTTGATTACTATTGCTACGTTTGAGTCAGTCAAATAGAAAGTAATAAGGAATCAAAGCGAGAGTAAACTATCGCCCAACTTTTTAGTCTCGCTTTGATTCCTATGAGCTATTGAGATGCGCACATACTCGATATTTAGTTGTGCAACTAAACAGTTGAATTGGATGCGAAACAATCGCACAACTGTTGTATAATAGTTTAGTCAAAGGTGTGCGCTCTAAACAGTTGAGAAGAAATTACATGGTAAATAAAACTTTTTTGGTAACAATTTTGAACAAAAATTACTAAACTTGTATACCGCATGTCAGAATTCCCGAGACGGTATTCGCTCTCAGTCACGTCCATATTGTATTAGTCCGTCCCAAATCGTCAATATTGCGTAACTCGTGACATGCCCGAGGTCGTAATAGTTATTTGACGAAACATTTGAATTTCATGTGGTCTTATCAAAGAGTAAATGATAGAAAGTTCTTTTACCTTTATTTCATTTACAAAGTTTTCAATAATATAATTATACTGAATTTTATCATATTAAAGTCTTACTAAACAAATAAATTTAGGGCCAGATATAGAAGACATTTTAGAAACCGCGTACTCTGAGGAGGTTCCGTTCTGCAGCCCTGAACACTGGGTTGCAAAGGCCAGGTTTCCGTATTGTACTAATTTTATATGGAGAATTAGGTAATAAATAAATATGAAGATTAGTAACGATACATTATTGTTTCTTACTGTGACTTTTCTCTGTCGATACACCTGTAAAAAAATGTCTGTTTTTTCAATACGATAGCATCCCTCTCGTACTTTGTACACATGTGTCATAAACTTTAAAAGATTAAAAAGCATTGCATCGACCGGGAATCGAACCCGGGCCGCCCGCGTGGCAGGCGAGCATTCTACCACTGAACCATCGATGCTTGTATGGGTAAGAAAATAACGTATGATTCTTTGTTAAAGGCATACAAAATCTTACCAATGTTAAAAATACATATCTGTTTTTTTTTCTGTGATTGAGTTGTCACTGTTTGCCTTAAAGAGGCATTTACAGATTCACCGGGCTTAGGTGGCCGAGCGCAGATGGCGCTTAGCCTAAACCTCTTTTATGAGTAACTAGGGTCGAGGGCTCCCTCAGGAGCCTCGGCTCGGGCTGTTACTTTGTTATTATTACCGAAGTGGGAAATATCTGTTGCTCGCGACTTCGTCTACGTGTAATTAAAATTACCTTTCTAACCGTGACATTATTATTGATATCGGCCCAGTAATTTTTGATTTATTTCAATAGATACAAGAATACAAAAAAAACTTTCTTCTTCATAATGTTAGTTTAGATAGGAAAGATAAGCTGTCAGAAAGAAAAAAAAACAGTTTATTAGAGGCCTTAACAGCTAAACGGATCTCGATGAAATTTGCCATATATGTACAACATACTTTACGAAACACATAGGCTATCAGTTTTTTTTATTCCGCACAATCAAGTCACGGGCAAAGGTATTAATATGTGACGGTGTCAAGTAAATATAAACTAAGCTAAGAGAAACTAATGGAAACCTAGAGTAAGTTCTAAAGAATATAAAAACTTTAGCATTGACTAGATTTTTTGTGAAGAATTAAATCACATAGTCGATTATTCGCATATTTTGTGTAATTATTATTTCTTTTAGATTTCGTATTCATCTTATATTATTGTTTCAAATTATGTATTTCTATGCCTGCTTTTAATCACAAATGTAATATTTTTATGCATTAGATTAAATTGCTTTATTAATTAATTTTATCTAGGCTAGTTACATAAAGTAGTGCAAAATTCAGTTTCAAATACAAATTGTCGTTTGATAAACACTACTAGTGTTTATCAGACTATCTGTTTGCGAAAGGGAATGAAAATGTATTACTTACACCATTCAAATTTGAACTTTATCGTTATATTATAAAGATTACATTGCTCTGGATGAAGCAGATTACATTTAGCGTATTACTGGACATCAGTAAACATGATCGCTTCAGTGGATTTAAGGGTTTATTTGATCAATTTGTAGGTTTGTTTGTAAGTTAAAAAATGTGAATTTAAAATTTAAAGACAAATGTTTTGCGATTTCGAAATAATTCCAAGTTAAAATCTAAACAAATAAGTACAAAATACAAGAGCAAAAGATAATCTGCATCGACCGGGAATCGAACCCGGGCCGCCCGCGTGGCAGGCGAGCATTCTACCACTGAACCATCGATGCTTGTTAAATTTTAATTAAAACAAAGAAATTTGTAAAAGGTTCAAAAGTGAGTGATGAATATGGTTACTGTATACATTTGGCCTATTTATAAAATCCTGACCATGCTTTGTCACGGTAATATACAAAATGCAAACTAGATTACGGTAATCCATTACACTAACATTGGTAATCGATTGTTGCTTCTTTTTGCTGGAACATTATCTGTTATATTCTAAATCTAATGCACATTTCACACTTATTTAGTACAGTCAGTAGTGCTTAATAACTGAACTAGCTAACACAGTGTCAATGCACATTAGTGTCAGTAAATCCATACAGTTTATGACTGGCCATCGTAACTGTCCCAGAGTGAACCGCGCGTTGCTATAAACCACAGATAATACTATACTAAGATAATAGAAATAATCTAGAAATCGTTTTACTTTTAAAAAATGATGATGAGCATCGATGGTTCAGTGGTAGAATGCTCGCCTGCCACGCGGGCGGCCCGGGTTCGATTCCCGGTCGATGCAGGATATTTTTTCCTTCTCATTTTTTTAACTTATTTCTTTCAATTTAACGTTGGCAGAACATTTGTCTTGTTAATTTAACTTTTTCCACTTACTTTTATATTCCTCTTTTCAACTGTTTTTTCAAACTATTAGTTGTTGAGACCTAAAAAATTTAAGGGATCATTTTTTCTGTAACGTTTTTTAAATGATTAAAAATTCTGAAACAGAGACATCTACTGGTATAATGATAAACAAAGTCGGCAAAAACATTTCTGGAACCGTAGGTTCGCTGTAAACCAAAAGATGGCGTTGTATAAGAGACAATTAATTTCTGTTAATTTAAATTTAATGTTTACTTCCAGCCTTAGAGAAGACTTCCAGCGCAACAGTTATAAATTATCTTCTCTTGATTTCTATTTTTTTTATTCAAAAATTATTGCTTACCTGCTATAAAGTTAACCCGTTTAAGTAATTTTCACAAAAGTTTTACAGATACATAAACCATTAATTAGATAAGTATAAGTCATATATCATAGCACAATAAAATGGGAACTTGCCAATTTTAACATAAAAAGCTCTAAAAACCGACAAACATTGTAAAACAGACCAATTGACAAAGTATAAGAATCTCAATTTTAACATAATCTATGCAGAGATATACTCTGTATCTGTCCTAATCCGTACTTCAGAAATGTCAAAATATCTCTCTCGATGCCAAATAACTGTTGTTTTACTGTGTTATTTCTCGTTGTTTCGTAAAATAATGCATCGAGATTGAGTATTCGCGATAGCATACAAAAATGCGTTCCAAAAGTAATAAGTTTTCGATAAAACTCTATCCTTTTCAAAAATTTTTTGTGCCAATTCTTCGAGGATCCAAACGTCAAATTGTTTTTATGTTGTTTTGCGTGTTATTTTCTTACAAAACAAGATTAAAGTAATGGTTTCTTAGGAAAAAAATAGTAATATAGTGTACGGTTAGTTAAATGAACACTGGAAAAGTTTCAATCTCATTAAACTTGTAGTGATGTGAAGTGTTGAAAAGGTTAGTTTTGGTTCCCGCTTTTATCCCATTTTGGGACACTTGTTCCCGAATTCTAGCTGCGGTTTGGTGAGTAATAGAGAGTAAGTTTGTTTACGAAGGATTTCCAAATGTTTAAAACTGTATTTAATGTTATTTAAGCTGATAAATTTGATTAGAAAGTTTACATGATGACTTAAAGGTTGATGTTTACATAAGTTGTTCTATGTGTTATAGAGAGAAAAGTACTAGTGCAATCATTCCAAATTAAACAATTGACAAATCTATTCTTGTATCAAATGTTTTATGGTTATAATAAAACAAAAATACTGTTTTGACCCTTAAAATGTAAATATGAAGAGAATTCTAAATGAGATTAAAAATGTTGTGATTTTCACAATTACATAGGATTAAAATGATCAACACAATCAAATGAATCAATATATATATATATATATATGTAATCAAATGTATGTTTACATGTAATGTATGTACTATTACTGCTACTACTACTTAGTCTATAACAACATTAATTCGTAACTAAATTCATGTCAAGTATTTAGAATTGTGGCATCCTGTGTAAATATCACGATCTTAGTTATAGACCAGCAATGCAATAGTTTTGAGGTATGGATCAGTGTTAGAAGGTATCTTTGAAATGCCACAATGAATTGCGATGAAATTTGTCACAGATGTAGAACATAGTCTGGGAAGAACACAAAGGCTACTTTTGTTTTTTTCACTCAGCGATGGTGACAAAAACTAGTACTATAAACATATTACTAGGATTAAGTGTATAGAGTCAAATGTATTAGAGTGTTATATCAATATGGGTTAAGTTAAACTGCACTATGCGGGTTCGATTCCTGCTGCTATTACAATGTGTAGGATGCAATCTTGTCTCTAAAATTTATTTGGAGTAATTAGATCTGTGTTATAATTGTTTTTTCTCAGCAATGGAGTTACAGACAAAAACTAGTACCATACACATATGACAAGGACATAGAGTCAAATGTATTAGAGTGTTATATCAATATGGGTTAAGTTAAACTGCACTATGTGGGTTCGATTCCTGCTGCCATTACAATGTGTACGATGCAAACTTGTCTCTAAAATTTATTTTTAGTAAGTAGAGCTATGTAATAAGTGAAATGGTTATATTCAACTACAACTGTAGTGGTCTACTGCTGAAGTGGTCAATATCACGTACATATATAGTGGTTTACTGCTGAACCAGTCATATAGAACAATTGTAGTGGTATATTGCTGAAACAGTCATTATCAAGCATCATTTTAGTGGTCTACTGCTGAACCAGTCATTATCAAGTACAATAGTGGTGGTCTACTGCTGAAACAGTCATTGTTAAATACATATGTAGTAGTCTACTGCTGAACCAGTCATTATTAAGTACAATAGTAGTGGTATATTGATGAAACAGTCATTATAAAGTACAATTGTAGTGGTCTATCTTTGAAACAGTCATCATCAATTGAAATATTAGTGGTCTACGGCTGAAAAGTATGAATAACCTGATGTTAAGTGTGAGTGATTTTTATGATGCTTACAATAAATTAATATTGAGACTTAATAAGTTATATTTCAATTTTCCTGGGTTCGAGTCCCAACAAAGTTTACAAGGAATTGTTTCGTGTTTAGTTTAACATACTCTAAGGGTTAAAATAGTGTGTTTTTCTTGTAATTTTTATAAACAAAGCATAGAACATACTTTTAGTTTCTATGTAAAATCTGCCTTTATGTATTTGGAAATTCTTTCTTTTTTACACTAACTGAAAACCACGGTGCCATTACAATTATTTACAAAACTTTTATTCATGTACTTCAACCTAAAATTAAATTCTATAGGAAAGAATTCTATGAATTCAGTTAATTTGAAGAGTTTGTATTTTTTTAATAAATAAAGAAAAAAGCAAAAACCATTTTCTAAATAAACTATTTGAAATGTTTTGTCTAATTATTTACCTTGCCACTTCCTTGTCCTATACCTTTATGGTACATGTTTTCTTTTTAAAAGATTTTTCAATAAAAAGAAAGTATGTACCATCTTAATTATTCTTTATCAAATATCAAAATTATGTTATTTTAAACCAAATCACTTTGGCAAAAGGTTTAAAATGGCATAATCAGAAATAAATCATTGTAAGCAAATTTGAGTTTTATTTTTATTAATACAAGGTTAATTTTTGGTTATGCTCATCAGTTCCAGCTCAGTTCATACCGGGTAGGACGGGAGCCGGGTTGTTAATATTGAACGGATTCACTTTCTATATGAAGAATCATCAAGCGCATGGCAAGAAGCAGTGGTACTGTTCATCACGGGATGTTCACGGCTGCCGGGCTGACGTCATCACTTACAAAGGCTTAGATGGCAGAGACTATATCTCAATATTCCGTGGCAGACACATCCATGATCCTCCCCGTTTGCGACAATGTCATGACGGTAGATTTATAAGAGAAAAAGATTTGTTCTGGAAACAATCGCTCAAGTGATTTATACTGTTAACTTTATTTGGTACTTTGTAAACATTTATTTTTCTAAGATAATTATTATGTACTTAAGATTTTATGTATTGACATGTCTTAGGAACAGAACGCATGTTTCTGCTTTAGGGACCTGCTAGTTTTTTAATGGAATGTCAAAGTTTTATTTTGTAAATATTCTAGAATATAAATATTCTGGTAAAGTGATTGTTTTCATTCTTTAAACAGTGCCTGTTATATAATGTCAGTACAAATTATATATTAAAACGAAATTATGAAAATATTCTTCAGTAAATCCGAGCCTTTTTACTTAATGTATATTTGTAAGAGTTTTAACCATTAATTATTATTTATTCTAGTTATAAATTACTTTTTATTTCATTCTGCTTCTATAATTTTCATTATTCAAATAGATAAATTATAAACTACCCTCATTTCCATTGTATATTTTAGTCTATTAGAATTAATTAAATTAAAAATAGATCGGGTAATAAATAGGTTTTTTTTACAGGAATTTATTATTTACCATCTCACCGTACGGGAAGTATGGTGTTGATATTCAAAGATAATAAATATTGGATCAATAATAGATATCAGAATACGATAAATTGGACATGTCGTGATAGAAAAAGACTGGGATGCAACAGCTGCGTGCAAACAACAGTAGAAGGCAGATACATCAAGCATAAAGGCTTCCATAACCATGATGACAACTATACTAAATATAATTTCAACGATTAAAGAAGGAACAAGCGTTCTGCGCATCCATGTGCGTGTCTCCAAGCCACCAAGATGTTTGAATATTATTATACTTCTTTCAAAGTTCCATCAAATCGACCTATCTACTAAAAATGGTTACATCTCTTATACCATAAGATATAACTCTTATCCTTACATAGATTGAAATAAATATCTGTATATTAGTATATTTATAACTGTATATGTAGAACTTAATACAGGTATCTTATAAACCAACTGCGCTCAACATTTTCAGCGACTTAATTAAAATATAGCTTGTTTGAACTGTTATTATAATAAAATTATTTATTCATATACTTAACTAGAAAATTAATACTGATATTGTCTATTTAAAAATTTTTTAATAATTTTATGTCACTGCCATTATTTGAAACATTTCATTTTAATTTATTTTTTATTAATACAATTTGTTATTTCCTTGTTATAGTAAATGAATAGTATTTCCATTAGCTAATTAGTTAGTTAATATTCCATATTGTACTTAAAATGTATTTTGTAAATATGAATAATAATCTCCAAGTATTAGGTCAAAAATATATTGTAGTTGACATGTGTATATTTGTAACTTGGGCAATCTTAAATTTCATGCCATTTAAAACGTTATATAAGCAATAATGTAACAAAACATACTTAAATTACATACTTATAGTCATAAATATATAAAGAAATATATAAAATAACATATTTAATTGGTTTTTAGAAAGGTTTTTGTAGATCTAAATGTTAATATCTCTTCTGTGTTTTTAATTGTTGTCTGTTGATATTTCCAATAGAATAGGTTTCCACTGATCACATTACCAACGTCTTGATATTCACTGGATATGTCACTAGTTGAAAATAACAGTTTTTGCCTTATTCCGATTTAAAAGTGGTAATTGAGGTTACTTCAAATACGATCTAATTCTAACATTACTACAATTTCTATCTTCAATGTCAAAGCAAAAATACAGACAAAGTATTACTGGTTAAAGCCTATCTAGAAGAATGTAAAGATTGGTGTCACTCAAATTTGTGTGTTCTGTCTGTCTCTCTCGTAACTATGTTATGAGACAGGGATATGATAATGTTTTTGTACATGTGAAAGCATGACAAAAATAGTGGTTAGTTAGTGTATACTTAGTGCTGTGAAATTACTTAATTTTTGGTTTCGAAAATTCCTATCTATAATACAATATTGTTTATATGATAGAAACAAGAAAAAAATCAAGACTTATGATTTTTATTAGAACGTAATTTAATTTTTAAATTATTTATTTCCATATGTTGTATTTATTTTATAATTTTTAAATACGAATGAAATAAAATTAGAATAGATTTAGTTAAGTAATATTTAAAAGGTTTCTTTCATGATTTAATTTATTTTATTTATTGATGTAAGCAGTTTCCACTACGAAATGTTTTGTGAAAACAATGTTTTCTGAATGGGAAACACAGTTTAGATTTATTATGAAGGTCAAATAGCCTCAAAATGAATAATGTGTAATGAATAATGTCAAAGAATATACAATCCTTTTAACGCAGTAAATAAAAATTTAATAAATATCAATGTAGGTCATGATATATACCATAGATGGCGTTAGTTGTTTGGTAGTGGGTTAGAAAATGTAATTATTAAGAAAAAATAACAATTTATAAATTAAGCACGTGATAAATTTATTTTATTATTCTTATTCCCGAAAGTTATGGATAATCTGAATATGACCTAGTCACACTAAATATTTATTCTCTTCTTAATTGTGCCAAATCTTATACTAAATGTGATTTTATTTTGTTTTAAATTGTATCATTTTTTAAATCGCACGTGTTTCATTCCTTATTAAAGACATTATAATCTATGAGATATTTTTATTTTTTAATCTGTGGCAGTAACATCTCTAGTTCTAACATCTATGGTTAGTTTAAAAGACCAAGATGTTAATTTAGAGACTAAGAAGTTACATTTACCCCCTTGTTATACGTCAGATGGATACGAGTATGAAAATAAAAATGTTACATAATGGAGCAGTGGAAGCCGTCTTTAAGTCTATTGTCGAACTTAGAAAGTTATCTTTTCAGTATCTCTAAATTTTAACTCTAATAATGATAAAATTATTATAATACTTCTATACAAACATAATAAAGCGTAAACACACAGTTGTGTAGAATGACAGCGGTATATTTGTGAATAGATCTTTTTTATTATTTATTTATTTATTTATTTATTCATTAAATACATGAAATAATTATTTCATTTTATCACACATTCACAAGAACAAAATAAACATAAAAAACGTACATAATATCAATACAAATGTTATTACATACTGACTTTTAAAACATCAAACTTACAA
>NW_013525292.1:1331706-1369514 GCF_000836215.1 Papilio polytes
TTTAAATAGTGGTTTAATAATTGATAGTTTTAATGCATCAGGAAAAGTTCCACAGGAGAAAGATAAATTAATTAAATAAGTCAAAATTTCAATTATGTCGTCAGCGCATTTTTTTAGTATGTTTGTTTATTACAAATTCCTACACTTTACACTTTTGGATATACATTTGCTATTATGGGGTAAATAAAATTGTAAAAAACGGTTATGCGGGATTGGGATAAGGCAAAAAGAAAACGGCAAAGAATCAAGGTTTCCATGGTTACTCATAATTCTCAACCAATGGCCCTTGCCAAAGACTCTTGTCGCTGTCATTCAACCATGTTAATTTTGACTTTTGCGAGTAAAATATTTACTGAAAGAAAAAAATTACATACAGATTATATAACTCCATTAGATCAAGCAAGGGACTAGTATTATAAAGGGGAAAGATTTGTATTTTTGTATGTATTGAAATAACTCCAAAACTACTGGGCCGTTATTAAATTCTTTCACCGTTACAAAGGTAATTTATCTGTGAGTAACATAGGCTGTTTTTAATAAAAAATTTTACGCGAACAAAGCCGCGAGCAGCATAATTTATAATGTATTTTTCTTTCAGCGAGATATATATTAACGACCAATGACAAAAAATTGGTACTACATAACTTGTACACTTATGCTAAACACTACGCGGTTAGAGGTGGCGTTAGATGGAAGTGTTCGAGGCAAACCAATAAGGGCTGCAACGCGTTTCTTGTTATAGACCATCTGGGGAACATCGTGAAGGTCAACGAAGAACATATACACGAACCCACCAAATATCATCGTGATAAACAAGGGAAGTATTTAAGAATATAAGATCGTCGTATAGTCGAAGAATTTGATTCGCTACCCACTTCAGATCTAATATTGTACTTATTGTCAACATAAGAAATGTTATTTTGCGTGTATTTTGTCATAAAAAGTTTTATGACAGATGTTATTGAAAATAGTAATAAATATTTAATAGTAAATTAACATGTACGTTTTATTTTTCACCTTTCAGAATCCTCAATTAGGATTTATTGCCTATTGGCCGAGACTCGACCATAACACTCGTTCAACTTTTTTTAATTAAACTAGGTTTATGCTCTTCCTCTCTTCATTAACTGTGTTTTTTCCACTCCACTGTCCACTGTGGAAACAAGTGTGTAATTCCATTCTCAAACATTAGTATTGAAAATAAAACCGTATCTTATAAATTTTAAAATAAATTGATATTACATAGCCGGAGTACATACCTAACACCACGCGGTTAGAAATATCGTTAGATGGATGTGCTCAAGGCAGTATTCAATGGGTTGAAAGGGGTTATAGTTATAGATGACCTTGGGAACGTCTTGAAAGTCAACGAAAAACACACACCTACTTAGTATTTTCGTAGAAATATATGTGAAGTATCAGAGAATCTATGTTTGTTGTACAGTCAAAGAATTTATTTCAATTTCCACTTAACTGTACGATTATCCCGGAAGTTTGTCTTGCGCAGCCGCGTCGTGGAATGGTCTGCCCTCGGCGGTATTTCCAAACCGCTACGACTTAGGGTCGTTCAAGAACCGAGCATATTAGCTTGTCAAAAGCTGGCAACGCATCTGCAGTTCCTCTGGTATTGCGGATGTCCATGGGCGTTGGAACATCTCGGTGTTCTCGCTGCTCGCTTGCCCTGTACTGTTATAAAAAAAATCTTAAGATCGAATGTTCAGTATGGGCGTGGCCAGATGATCTATGCTAGGTCTAAAGGGGCATAACCTTCTGCATCTCCTTGGCGACGCGTCGCGACGCCCATGTCGAACAGCAACCTGTCACTTGAAAACCTGTAATTATAAATATTATTGTATTGCACAGAATTAAATACTATAAAAGCAATTTAAATCTATTATTGAAGTTTCCTTTCCTTTTTATTTGGATGAGGATTATTAAAACCGAAAAAAATGCTTAGCAAAGTGCGAATTTGAAGGTGATTCTTTCATATGTAGAATTATTTAGATTATATAATTATTTAGAAATATTTATCATACTAATTGTTGATTTCAAAACAACAATATATTAATTAACTGTATCAACCATTCACTTTAAATTGAATTATATTATACATGTATTTTATTTTCAGTTAAATTCATCAAGACGAATAGGGACCGACTACTGGCGATGTATCACAACTTCACATACTTCAAGCATTATTCTCTAAAGAAGGGCGCTAGATGGCAGTGTACGAAGCATTTCTCACGCCATTGCAATTCGTATCTCATACTGGACCACAAAGGGAATTTACTAAGAATGAAAGAAAATCATACACATCCACCAACGCAGTACCATCGTAGCAAGTGCGGGCTATATGTTAGGATGTGGTAAAACACAAGTGTATGTTTGGGATTTCTTTGTACAGTCAAAGATTTTAATTCCCTTCCCACTTGTAAATATTGTACTGCAGTCATCGTATTTAGCACTATGTTATCTATGAGAAATTTTCGATCTAATTGTATGGTGTAAATTTCAGATTAATAGAAATTTTAGTATTAATATATAATACATTAACGTAATACCTCTTCGATTCTATTCAAGTTAGTTAATAAAATCAATCTTATTACGCGGTAAATTTTAAGCGTAGGAGTTAATTTAGTAATTATTTATTAACAAGTTGTAGCTTTCTGTAATAAAGTGTCGTACTTCTTAATATTTTATCTATTTGGCCCTACCTATATGTCCATAAAAATGTTGTTTACAGTCTGATAAATCTGGTAAGTCTGTAGATAGAAGTAGTCTGGTATAGTCTTATAATTTTGTATTCCTTTCAATAGGATAAAAGTTGAAGATATCTCAAATAACTGGAAACCGTTTTAATTCAAGGAATATTGTTTATAGTACCTAAGTTAAGACTAGTACACAGGTAGTGTACAGGGTTAATAATGTAGTTTTTCTAAATACTTGGATTGCTATCAAGATTTAATATAATCGACTCAATTTATTGTATCCCTGTGTTCCATTTCGATTGATTATATCTTGTATTTCAGTTAAATTTATTCAAACAAATTCGGCTAAGACGCTGGCGATGTTAAACGGTTACACATTTTTCAAGCACGTGAAGTTAAGTTGTGGTTTTCGGTGGACATGTTCCTGTCATACGTCGAGGAAATGCAAAGCCGCCTTGGTTATCGCCAATACCGGTGAGGTGGTCAAAATCAACGATACCCATACGCACGAACCTAGTCGATATGTATGCCATAGTGGAATCTACTTCAAAGTGTAATTTTACTAGGACTCTGTGTGAAATCTGTACCACTTTGAGTTCACGGAGTATTCGGCGGAGATTACTGGGTTCACAAGTTGAAGAAGAAATAAAGGGATTCACTGAACCCAGTAAAACTTTGAAAATGATGTATCAGGAGCTAAGTTCTAGAATTGCTGTTTATACATTTATTAAAATTGTCAAAAAAATGTTACCATCTAAAAATTTAGATGTACATGAGAATATTCAATTTGTGATTAAATAAATATGTTTAGAAGATTTTAAAAATTGTAAATACCAACCTAATTAAAACAGATAACCTTACAGTATTCTTTTGCGTTAAAATTTAACGGATAACCTATGTTTGTTATAAATGTAGCAATGAAGGGGTTGCCTACGTAGCCGTAAACAAACTGGTACTGACTTTGTAGCAATGATATTGACCGACAGAAACACCTGGGAATATGAAACCAAGCTGGCAAATGATGATCGGTATCGAGGTATCGTTATTCGCTTCGGTTTAGCTTATTTAGCAATTTAACAATAAAGTATACTCTTTACAGTTGTAGCAACTTATCATAGTTTTAAAATGATAATCTGATATTTTAGATAATACGTATAAAATTTTCCAGTCCTCATGGTCAAAGGTCGACACGGGAAATATCTGTTAATGTTTAATGGCTATACGTACTATCAGCATAAGACGTTACGAGATGGGTACCGCTGGAGCTGCACACAAATGGGTTCCAGGTCTTGTAGAGCATTCCTCCATGTTACGAAAGAGAAACTGGTGATACGAGCTCAAACAAATCACACACATCCACCGTCAACGTACTCCTTTGAGAGTATCAAGCCAAAAGACACTGATGTATGTATAAATATTTTTAATTGACGACCCAGTTCCATTTTCAGTTACTAAATGTTGTTTGTTTTGTTTTGTTTATGATTTTTATTTTGTTTTAATAAAGGACCGTCTCTTTTTTCTTGATTATCTCTGATTTCCTTTTCTTTCTACGATTGTGCAAATTCGCATTGTTTAATTTCTCTTTCTCCTCATTTTTTTCTTTCAAGAATGACGTAATGTTTGTTTTCACTCCGTATATTTTTCAAAAATATAATTTTGTATTAATGAGTTAAATCATCCATATTGTATATATTTTTTATTTTTATTTTAGGAAAGAAAAAATCATACAAACCGAAAATTAGGCGTATCATTCAAGATAGAAAATATTCAAGGGCACGTAGGATTTTAGAAAAAGTCCTTCGTGAGAGGAATTAGATTAAATCATATTTAAATCGCCATTTTACAGTTTTAAGTTCAGAGATATCTGAGATTATGGTTGAATATGACAATGATGATTTCAAATCGACAGCACAAGAAAAAGCCATTGATTGAAGGAGACAAAGATTTTTGTAAAACCAACGCACTTGAATCTGAAAAATATAGATTTAAGCAGCAATAAAGCGTAGATCAGTTAGCAATAACGTTAACTACTGGGTTATACATTTACATGAAAGACTGAATCTAGCTAAACAGCGTATGTTTAGAAAATCATGCTTTAATTTTTATATAAAGCCTTTGGACATGTAATCATTAAATGCAACATTACCACATTAAATATTTGATAATGCTTCAATTATAATTCTGTATTAAATCAAATTACATTTACATCGATATATGGAAATGCAATAATTAATATGAGTAATAACATAAGCCTTTCATTTGTTTAATTATTACATAAATATTTTCATCCCGATAATATATTGCAATGTCTATTTTACAATTTAAAATGTTTTATTTTTAATTACAATTTTCAAATGTTTCAATTACTCTTTGTTGTTCTTCATTGTTTGTCTAAAGTTTTCGTTTCTTTCCTACCAGTTGAGTTTTACCTGCGTCCGAGTGGGAGGATCAATCTACGCTTGAACGAATTCACGTTCTACCAACATTTGAAAGCAAGATCGAACGCTCATCGTTGGAGTTGCACAGCATACGGCTCCAAGTGGAAATGCAAGGCACACCTGATAATAACTGACAAACTAGAAGTACTCAAAGCTAATCTCGTTCATAGTCATCCGCCACGTAATAAGAAATCCTTCCACAAACCAATATTCACAATGAGAAAAGGTGCAATGGATAATGTTGAAAATTTACCAGTTCCCGTCATAAGCGATATGCATACAGTTTCGTCGTTGCACGATTATTTCATGGCACACAGTGTGTTTAATAACTATTAGATTTAAGTTAAACTCGAATTTTGGTATTCCTATACTAGTGTAGTACTTAAGATATTTTAAAGACATAGTCCCTAAAGACATTTTAAGGTTGATATAAACATATCACTCGATCTATTATATGATGGTTATGACATTTCGCACAATTTGCACTGAAATATTCCTAATTTACAAAAAATATTACTTTTAAGTTTAACCAGATTTTTGATACTGATTTAAAAAAGTGCCTTCTGTAAAATGTATCTATAAGTGTGTATACTCTTAATAGAATAGATTTTGTAAGGTACTATCGATTAGTGCCGTGTATTCAGACATAATAGTGACGATAGGTAAATATTTTTTTATTCAATTAGGCTTTAAGCAGCTGAAGTGTTTAAGTTAAGAGGCTACTGAATGAATGGAACATCCATTCCATCTCAAAGTGCATTTCAATTATATTTTGTCTAGAATATTTACCAGTAATATGCATGTTGCTTTTCACCAAATCATGAGTTGTGACAGTTATAGTTACTTAAGATGGTGATGAATACGTTTCGAGACGTGTCCCAGTATTAAATTGTGATGATGATTTTTTTTAATTAAGACTGCTTGCTTCATATATGCGATGCTATTTTCCATCTCATATATGTCGGATCTCGTTTTTATTGATTTTTTACGTTTTACATTATTAACTTTTAGTTTATAATGTGTGGTCTCTTAGATGTAATGATGTATTCTCTTCGATTGTATTATCTGCATTTACTTTTATAAAATATACATGTAGTAAAACTTTGAATTTTCTTTAAGCTACTTTTATCGTAAGAAGCACGCAAGATTTTGTAAAAAAAAAAACACATTCTTACCTTTGACTAAATTGCCCAATTTTGCGATTGTCGGTTGTTTCGCAACCAATTCAACTATTTAGTTGCACAACTAAAAATCGAGTAGTGTGCTCACCTCCATATAAGCTCAATGGAATCAAAGCGAGACTAAACAATTGGGCGATCGTATTATCAGATGTGCGCACGTTCATAGATACTAAAAGAGATTTATGTTCTAAGAATTTGTTCTTATCCTTTTTTTTTGCAGGCAAATTAATTACAAGAACCAATGGTAGGGAAGTTTTTCTTCTAAATGGATATACGTATTACAAGCAGAAGTTTCTTCGGAATAGCGCGGCTTACCGCTGGGTTTGCACCTCTTGCAGTACCTACATACATCTCGATCAAAAGCTAAAGATTGTCCAGCTGCCGAGTAAAAAACACCAACATCAACCTAGAAGCTTCCATAAAACAAGTGATGGATCATATATTTTACTTAGATAATTTCGTTTCAATCAAAATTACACAAGTATAATTTACTAGCTGTTCCCGTGCGGCTTCACCCGCATGAAATTATGAAAATTTCATTTTATTGTTTACATTTGTCAAATTATCAATAGCAAATGTCAAAATGACACGACATGACAAATCTTAGCAATCTTGCTTTCTTGATGTTGGGAGCAACTTATGGTCTCTTTCTCACATGAGGGTTTTAATCCAAAATATTTACCCCCTAAGTTTAATGTTGTGAAAATATATAGCCTAAAGCGTGACTTAAGTGCAGGGCTTTTTATTACAAAAAGTATGCTGCAATTGCTGACATAGGCAACAAAGAAGTGTGTGTTTATGCTTTATTATAATAGTAAAGATAGTATAGATATCAAACCTCTTGTTTCGATAACAATGTTACCTGCTTTTTATGGACATGAATCTAAAAAATATAAAACAGCTGAAGGTATCGACTATCATAGTTTACCTTTTGTACGACTGAAAACAGTATAATCAATTGATTTTCAAATCGCTACAAGTCCCATTGGGGTTTTACTTTGACTAGAAATAAAGTTGAGTTTTGGTTTTGATTGTCTTCAGAATAAGTACAGCAATTTGTGATATAACCGATTATGCTATAAAAAAGTCAACAATTTAACTTATGCTGTAAAAAAGATATCAAATTTATATTTTGTACACAGTATCGTGTAAAGATCAATAGTTTTGTTTTACATTGAAAATATTATTATATAAATAGTTTATTTGCACCCGTATATTACTTGCGTTTTCGTTATATTTATGTTATTAATTAATAAAAAAATCTAATTTATATTTTGTTTTAAATGTTATTATATTTGATTTAAATTAAGTAATGTTTTAGTAATTTGATTTAATGTTAATATTATTTTACAGGTAAATTAATAACTTTAATGAATGGGAAGACAGTATTATTATATGACGGTTATACCTATGTGAAGAAAAATCTATTAAAGAGCAACATAACAAGATGGGTGTGTAGTAGAAGTAACGTTTGCTCGATGTACCTTCATATTGGAAGTCACCTTAAAGTCGTGAAAGTCGCCGAACAGGGACACTCGCAGCGGGCTTTAAAATTTTTAAAAACCAAGAGTTGTTCATAATTGTTTTTTTTCTTGTAACGAGTCCCATTACAATGATAAAATGTTCTTTGGCTGTTATGCGAGGGTACATGTTAGGTTGTGTAGATTTCCTGTGCGATTCTTTGCTTTCGGGACTCTCAAATGGTCTTGATTGACATTTTAATGTGTCATGGCTCTGTTTTTCGTTAGTAAGCGTATCGGTCATAGACTCCTAGAAGATATCTTTTTTTTTGGGGGGGGGGTCAGAAATAAAAGATATTTATTTTATTACGACATGAATATGGTACTAGATGGATTGTGTAACTTCTGTTTAGCCACACTTTCCTCTTTATTTAAATATTAATCATATTTCTCAAGGGTACCTAATCCTACGTAAGTTAAAGGTTTATTACCTATAGTTTTGTTTTGTTAGTAGTAATAATTCGACATTAGTAACGTACATTGATTTTCGTTTGTTAATGATAAAATAATTGTTTTGCTTTATTTTTTTAAGGTCGTTTGATAACTTACACTAATGGGAAGAGGTGTTTTCTTTACAAAGGGTATACTTTTTACAAGAGAAGTAAAGTAAAATCAAAAGCTACGAGATGGGTCTGTACGAAATCCAACATATGCAAGGCGTATATTCATGTCGACGATTATTTTAACGTAATTAAGTCATCAGTAACGAAACATTCCCATCCACCACCGAAACTTTGGATAAATGAACACGGCCTGTATGTTAAAGTTACGGCCTAATAGACCATTTCTCTACGGTTTTACTTAAAAAATCGTGCTAGGGAAATATTGTTTTTACTATTGTAAATTTTATGAACACGGCCAGTTTGGTGTTGTGTAAAATAATAATTCAGATTGTAATGTGTCAAAATCAGGTATGCAGGAGCAACGTAACCGTTTATTTTCTCTGCCTAGAGATGTTAAAAGAACAAACAGATGTACCGTCAATAACAAACAACGGTTATGTTGCGTAGTTTGTTTTCGACAACATATGAAGCATATTTTTAATTGTAAGATCTATATGTAATTTCTTTCAGTAAATTAAATGTTACAAAACACCTCTCTTTTCATTTCTTCATCAGGCAATTGGGCATCAGGCAAACACAAACATCATGCATCAGACAAACACAAACATCATGCATCAGGCAAACACAAACATCAAGCATTAGGCAAACACAAACATCATGCATCAGGCAAACACAAACATTTTTTCATTAGGCAATTATCCCTTTATAAATTACTTACTTCATGAATTCAATATCTGATTTTTTAGGTAATTTGATATCTCTGGCTAACGGGAGAAAGTTGATTATGTTTAATAAGTTTACATATTATAATAGTGGTCAATTAAAGAAAAGTTTCAAGTGGAATTGTACAATCAAGTCTTGCCAATCCTACCTTTTGGTCTCATCTAACTTGGATATAGAGAAAGTCGTTGAGAATCACAATCATGTACCTCCGAAATATAAAGTTTTAATGAAGAAGGTCGGCGAAAATAATTGTTTATTGAAATCTAAATCTGCATAATATTAATTGTAATAAATTTTTGTAATGAAATGAGTGTTTTAATTTTTTAACATAATTTTTCGATGTGTATTTCTAAGTATGTGTATTGAAAGTACTTAAATTGAAAAATTTTTATGCAAATAAAACTTTGTTTGGCTTATTTCTTTACATTAATTTTTAAATTAATTTAAGTTTAATATTTCAGTAAATATTTTTATGACGTCACGCGGCAAGGAGCGACTTATTTATCAACATTACACTTACTACAAACAAAGTAGAACTAGAAGTGGCTTCAGATGGGGTTGTACAAAGAATAGATGGCACAAATGCAAAGCCTATCTCCACCTAACTGATGATATGACCATCGTAAGGAGTAACATGGAACATACACATAGCCCCTTCAGTACGCCGTCACGCAAGAAAGCATGCTAAGGGTATATCTCGAATAGCGTGATTGTTGCGAGAATATATTCGTAACGTAATCGACGATGTTATAAGATTTATTGGTGATTTCATAAGCTACTGCGAACTACGGAGTTCCAGTTGACCAGGTCCTTCACATCATTAGTAATTGCAATGCAATACAGCGAACATAATGCATTTATTATTACCAAAGGTTTTATAGAAAATATGTTTAGATAATTTATCATACAATGCTTTCACAAGCTTAAAGTACCGTGCCATAGATATAAATGTGAAGACAAGAATAGAGTGAACTAATAGGCATCTTTTATTAAGTCAAACAACCCGTACTGAGCCAGGGTGGTTGACGGCCTAGTCATGCCTAACTTACGTAGGCTCCGAGCCCCTCAGTGGGGACGTGTAGTGAGCTGATTATGATGATATTTTGAGTTTAAAAATCGTTAGAGTCACGAATTTAATGATGTTGCCACTTAAAAATCCATAGAAAAATATTTTGCTGTCTCTCTTAATCTAAAGGTAATGATGAAGACATCATTTTGTACCGTTTCGGCAAAGATAACGTCATTATGTTTTGTGGCATCTGCGCTTGTATGTTGATATTTTGTGATACGATACCGGTACTATTTAATAATTTAGAAGTAAAGCGTAATATTAATATGTATAAAAGAATTCAATGCGAAAGAGATGCATTTATACATTTCACTGGCTGATATTTGTTTTATATGGTTTTTTTGTTGTTTAAATTGACGATAGAAGATGTCTGATATTAATAAGTCTATGATTATAGAGTTACAAAGATTAAAATTATTTAGAATGGTTTATGATTTCAAATTTCTATTGAATTAGACTAGACATTCCGTTCCAGTCTGTGGTAGAATTTTATTAAATGAAAATACATTTATTTAGGACATATGTGGTAGTAGAAAAAACCTAGTAATGTTTTTTATTGGTTAGTAAATGATTTTTTTTTTTGTTATAAACAAAATTGCTATTACACCGTGTTATGAATTGATCTCATACTGAAATATTAGTACAATACGTTTGTTATATTTTAAAAATAAAGACGTTTTGTTCAATGATTTTGAATTTAAAATAAAAATTAACAGTGGTAGAGCACGCTTTAACATGTTCGCACGAATATGCTAACTCGCCCGGTGTAATACCACGACCACACAGAAGACAGGCGTGGTATAGAAACAAATCCGCGTTTTATTCCGCTTCCTCTTCCTTTTCCCACCCTTTTCGTACATGGAAAGGATGGGGAGGGGAAGTGGATTTGGCAGAAATGGGACTCATAGGTAGAGAAATATTATCTATATGTGAGTCCTCTCCTACTTTATCTAAGGTAGGTAACGCATCTGAAAATCCATAATGGCAATGGGCAGCGGTCTCTTCACTATTTTGGTATATTCCAGTGCTGTTTGTTCTTTTGTCAACTTATACTATATAAAAAAATATATTAATGATGTCTTATTAAAATGTTTACTAATTATCTAAAATGTTATTTTCAGGTTCATTCATAAAGTTAACAAACGGCGCTAGACTTCTTATCTACGATGGCTATTCATACTCTCGACGTATGGACATTCCTATTGGATACATGTATGTGTGTGCTTGCTCCACTAAAGACTGCAAAGCCTATCTCAATGTATCCTTCGATGACCGCATAGTTTACGCGCATTCGGTCCACAGTCATCCCCGTAACAAATTTATACGATTGAATTCTGGACGTTATGTGCAGTGCACTGTGACTCAAGATTAACTAGTTTTACTAGAAATTTCATGATTTTGAATTTTTGAAATATTCATTGAAAATATTTCAACACCTTTGCGACTTCGTTATAACATTAACATATGCTAAATAAGATTTCTTTTGATAACGTGCGGACGGTGTCGCGGCCGAAACTAGTATTTCATAATTATTGTTCGTAGTTTACAAAATATCACTAATAGAATTATCCAAATTTGACATAAACGCATATGTAATCATAATTCTAAGGTACCCGTAGTAGTCCCACAAACTTGTAATTTTAGACATATGTAGATCTCCTATCTAGTCTCTATTTTAATCTATACCTCGATTAAGAAAAAAAAAGCATTTATTAGTTTTTAGTACGCTTAGTAGCCATTTAAAATTTACCTCTAGTATTAAGTATTGTGAGATGGGTAAGGGTTCAACCTAATTTGGTTATGAAGGGCAGAAAGGCACATTTTAATTTCGCTTATACACGCTGTATTTGTAATCACACTTTATATTAATATAATAAATGAGAAAGTTTCGATGAATGGATGGATGTTTGTTAGTCTTTTTTAGCCTAAACGGCTGAACTGATTTCGATAAAATTTGGTATAAATGTAGAGGATAGTCTGAATGAACATATAGGTTACCCACTTTTGTTTATTTTAATTCCACGCTGACGGAGTCACGGACGAAAGCAAGTAAATAATAATATTTTGTATGACTACGTGTCCCTGACACACTTTTAGATTAAGATTTGTTTAAAATATTGTCATAATTTCCATGTTTGTGTTTGTATTTTAAATTCGCGAATCATGTCTAGTCAGTCCCAACATTAATTAGATTAATTAAAAAAGAGGAATTCCTCAAAAAAATGAAATGTACAAAAACAGCTGAGTCCCCCTACGCAGCTACTTTCCCAACAAATACATTGTCAGATCTCATGTAAAATGTAGTAATTTCAAAACAGTCCTGCAAAGATTTTTTTAAATATAATGTGATTTAGTGGCAAAATTTAATCTTTAAAAAGTGTCTTTTTTCAAATTCCCTCGCTAAGTTCTAAAACGCACACTATTGGTCGAAGCAAGTGGCTTATCTAATATGGTGTCGCTGTGTTGACAATACACAGTTCATTTAGGTTAGTTTATATAGAAATAAACACTTGACATTGGCCCAATCCGCTGTGGGAGAGCCATAAACAAGAAATAGAATAGAATATATATAGAAATACACTCTTGAAGTATTTTACTGTAAACACGATATCAAAACCAACTTTAAAATAAAAGTATAATGAATAGAATTATTAATTACCACTTATTTGTACCAGGAAAAAGGAAAGAAAAATGAAACGATTTTTGACTTTTTGACCTTGAGAAACTTGTGTTTTACGTCGAAGTGACATCTGAGCTATGTTATGAATGGAATAGACGATTGACGTCAATTGTCTATTGACAACTCCGGTCGTGTTTTAGTCGCTCGAAAATGGTCGTAATTTTATTTTATTATTTTTAGCTCAATGGTTGAATGTTTTCGGGTCATTTTTTTTGTGGTTATTTTATAACAAGTAGAATCGTATAAAAAAGAAAAAAAATACATGCATATTCCCTATTGTACGAGTTCTTTTAATAGGTTATATAGATTTTTTTTATGTTTAAGCAAACGCTTGACCACTATTCCACCTGACGAAAAGTGGTGTGGTTGTAGTGGCGTTTATTATCTTGGTAAATACACGGCGCACATATTGAAATAATCTCATAATAAATTTTTATACTAAAAAAGTAGCTGCGTTCGATACTCGACTATTTTTATAGGATAATTCTTTTAAAATATTTATTAAGTAGCATAAGTGCAAATGAATAATGTTATATTGCATACCTTCTGGAGCGCTTTCCCTCTATACTTGGTCGTATTTAAATTTCTCGACAACTATGTAGGTTTAGTTATCGTTGTCGTCGCTTGCATTATACGATTATTGTAAAAATAAGTTGCTTAAGTAGTAAATAAACATATTCTTAAATGTAAGGATTGCGTACTTTATTTTGTTATTGGTATTTATTAGTCAATGCCAATAAAATTGTGACTGAACAAATTTTGACGATTAAAATAAATTTATTCATATTCCCTCTGGTATCAGTCAATCGTGCTTTACAGCTTTTTTATTAATAAATATTGTTATTTATAGGGCAAATTATTACGCTGTTGAGAGGAACAAAGCTATTTATGTACAAAGAATATGTGTATCATAAATCAGGGCCGGTGCGTGATGGCGGATCTCGGTACACGTGTCCTAACGTTTTCAAAGGCTGCAGAGCTTACTTGCACGTGGACAAGAATAATTTCGTAACTTACAAAATGACGGAACACGATCATGAGCCCGCGAAATACAGAAGAACAAAGTTGGGACTATATATGAAACTATAACTGGCGGATTCTGGATAAATTGGTTTTTAATAATGCCTTAGTGTAGAATGAATAAAGATTATTGACGTATGTTTTTTTTACACATGCATTATTTTTCTTATCGTTAACGGTAAATGTCCTTCAGTCGATGGTCAGGGAAACTTAATTATAAAAGTTAAATAAAAATATTTTTGACAATGAAATAAAAGCGCTTATACTTTAAAGATCTATCCCAAAGCTGTCAGGTATGTTATAACGATATTACAATGCTAAGTGTACTTTTTCAGCGAAATACATTACCCTAATAAAAGGTGCGAGACTTCTTATGTACAATGAATTCGCGTTTTACAAAAGTGGGAGAGTGCGTGCCGGCGGTTCGAGGTACACGTGTCTCTTCGTCCACAAGGGTTGTAAGGCACATTTGCATATCAGCAAAGATGACTTCATACTGTTGGCAGTTGTAGAGCACAATCACGAACCGACCAAATACTTACGAACCAAATCGGGTCACTATATGAAGATTTAAAAATATTAGCGCAAGATTGTAGAAATCTAATACGAAAAAACCCATAATACGGATCCCAGAAATATAATTAAAATGTATACAAATTGCAGCTGACTGTACTCGTCAGGTCTTTCGTAAATTCTCTTTAGAATGTATGTATAAATGCATGTATAAATCGTAGTCTACATTCTAGAATCATATGGTATTTTGTGGTACTAAAGGTGAATTAATGTTAAAATTGAGAATTGATTAGAAAACTATCGCTTCATTGAAATAAATTTGTAAATTCCTTCTGGAATGGTTCTTTACTACTCCTTCCTACTTGTATTCATCTTTAACATCAATTTCTGTCAACTATAACATTCGGTATTTATTGTTAAGAAGAAATCGGTACCGTGTCGCAGTAGCGGCGCTACACTAGACCATTGGTATACATGCCCCGTCACTAATATCTGTCAATGTCAAACAGAAGTATAAAAGGGCGTATACCTTTGATTAAACTATCGCAGAACTTTTTATTCGCGCTTTTCCTGCGCTCTTATATGGAGGTGCACACACTACTCGATTTTTAGTTGCGCAACTAAACAGTTGCATTGGATGGGAAACAATCGACAATCGCACAACATTTGTGTGATAGTTTAATTAAAGGAGTGCTCTCTAACGTGTAGTATATACGTTAATCACTATTTTTTTGTTTATTTCGTAATTATAGTATCTTTTTTCAGCCAAATATATCACAACGACAAAAGGTGTACAAATGTTATTACTAAATGATTACGCTTATTCCAAGATTGGAATCCGCTCAGCAGGTGGGACACGCTACAGGTGTCCTAATGTCAACAAGGGTTGCAAAGCACGCATCCTCGTTCTGGAGGATGGTGACATCGTCGCTGGTAATAGTGTACACAATCACGAGCCTGTGAAATATTTTAAAGCTAAGAACGGACTTTATTTCAAACTCTAGGTCAATTATTAATTCCATGTCTGGCGTTAGTTAACGTAAAGGTTATAGAACGTTTGAGCTAAAATAAAATTTAAAATCTAGTCTAGGTTTTTGATTGTAAGACACACAGTTTTTAGTGTAAGATGGAGACGGTTTCCCTTGGTTATCAATTACCATTCTGAGTACAACAATTAGAATGATAATAAGAAAAATCTTTTGATTAAATTGTAATTCCAACTTGTAGAGTTTTTGTTTTAGATAATAAACTTCTAGTCTTGTTTTTTTTTTAATTAGTTAATATAACATGGAGCATATAAATGATGGTATCCCATAAGTTCATTCATGTGCTTAAAATGTAGAAACTCTTAGAACTTAATTTATTTCTTCCAGCACGACTAGTGGAGACACCGAGTGGTATAAAATATTTGATTTATGAAGGCTATACGTTTAGTAAGAACGGCAGATTGAAGAACATGGGTATAAGGTATGCATGCTCGTCTTATAAAAGAATGTTGTGTTTGGCATACCTGCATCTTTCCAGTGATAATGAAATTATCAAATACAACACTGATCACAACCATGAGCCGCCACGCTTCGTGTTTACTAAAGATGGTTATTTTATAAAAATTAACAGTTAAAATATTGTGGATTAAATTTTTTTTCACATAAATCGTATTTCATTTTTACAATCTCAACGCTTTAGCAGAGACCCTACCAAGTTTACTTTAACACGCTATATTTATTGTACTAATGTTTGATGTTATAAATGCAAAGGTTTTGATAGATGATCGTTACTGTATATCGACAGACACAGGTATAGAACATAGTCTAGAAGAATATGTGTTCTTATCGCTTCTGTTTTTTTTAATACGCGTAGTCATAAAATTCTAATTCATTAAAAATATAGGAAGGAATGTATCAATCGGATTTAAAAATAAATCCTCTTGATATGGTAACTATGGAAACAATCAAGTAATAAACGAAGCTGCTTGGAGATAAGAGACTTATTTAACTGCTAAAATATGTGTTTTCCTTTTATTATTTCCAGCACAAATAGTGGAGACTACAAGCGGTACGAAACTTCTGGTTTATGAAGATTACACATTTAGTAAGAATGGTAAATTGAGAGATATGGGTGTGAGGTACGCTTGCTGTAGCAGATCGTCCAGAAATTGCCCAGCCAACGTGCACGTTTCAAAAAATAATCTTATTCTCAAGGCTAATACGAAACACAATCATGCACCGCCAAATTACTTCATCAGTAAGAATGGATACTTCATAAGAACTTAAAAAAATGTTTCGTTTAAAAGTAATTTTTTTATTGTGTTTTCAACTAGCTGTTGATCGCGACTCCGTCCGCGTGTAATTAAAAAGTAATAAAAAAAATAGCCTATGTTACTCACAGATAAATTACCCTTCTAACTGTGAAAGAATGTTTTAAAATCGGCCCAGTAGTTTGTTACTAATTCCAAGGCACACAAAAATACAAATCTTGTCTGTTTATAATATTACAATTGATTATCCGAACAAGATAAATATATTAAATATATTTCTATATAATAAGGCGGCAAACTGAAGTAACCGAAATATTTATATGAGAGCTGCCATAGACATGCTCACAACAGATGTTATCCCTGCCTTTAAATTCTACTGTCCATTTATTTTAAATCCCTAACGTATCTGATAGGAGCGCTCAACAAAACTAATAAAAAACCTTTTGGTACTTTTTGTTTGCTTCCCTTTGATGTTACCCATCTATTTAATATACATACTGAAATATGTGTTGTTAAAATATACAGTAAAAAAATGAAATTAAACAGGCAGTTTTATTGAGGGACAACCTTTAACATCCCTTCACTTATATCAATTACAAGCTTTCGCCCGCGACTCCGTCCACGTGGAATTAAAAACAACAAAAGTGAGTAGCCCACGTGTTCTTCCAGACTATCCTTTAGGCCTTAAGGCTACAAACTCTTTAGAGTAGAGTTGTTTTTTAAAACATCCATCCATCCAAACTTTCACATTTATAATATTAGTATGATTACATATGTCGTTATTTACTTATTTTATATAATATATTTTATATGATTTTTTTAAAAATAAAACATATTAAAAAATAGGGCACCGGCAATCCGATAACTCAAGCAACCAGTGGTCAGGGCAGCTTTGATCTACTCATTCTTCTATAATCTGGTCAGATTAAATATTGTAGCATCGATATCTCGTATAGAGCTAAAAATTTACAATGGAAAAGCACGCTTTAACATCTTCCCACGCATGTGTCTTGCCCGGTGCAATACCACGCCCACACAGAAGACTGGCGTCACGTTCAATGGGAGCAATTCCGAGTTTCGTCTGATAAGTGTGGTGCCGGCCTAATTTAAGTCCCTTTTCATTTCCACAAGTGAATTTGACGGTGGAGGAGACGCATAGGAAGGGGAAATATCCTCTTTATGTGCGTCTCCTTCGTCAATGAAGGGTAGGCAACGCATCTGCAATTGCGGATGTTTATGGGCAGCGGTCGCTTTCCATTTCGGTGGATTCCTGTGGCCGCTTGTTCGTTTGCCACCTTACATTATAAAAAAAAAGTTTAGATTCGATGATTTTATTAAAATATAGTTGTATGAATTACTTATTAATAGTATACTTGCTTATGTTATTTTTTAAGTTTCATTTTTCATTTGTTTTAGTGTAGTATTTTAATTGGTTTTCTTTTATATAGTTGCTACATAGTTTAGTAGGAAAGTAGTGATTAGATATCTTGGCGACTGAAACATCGTAAGTCACTCAGCAGAATATAATTTTAATGTAGCATGTAAAGAGATGCAGGGTGCGGACTTAAGCCATCAAGATATTTGAATACTTATGTACTATATATCTAGATATTAAAATATATCTGGTCGTTCGCAGGAAAGATAATGACTACACCCAATGGCGTTTCTTTCCTCCTATTTGATGGGTATACGTTTTTCTATAGAAGTAAGATTGAACGGTATCATAAATGGCGATGTGTTGAATTTCCGAAATGCAAAGCGTTCGTCTTCGTTAAAGGTAGTCAGATACTAGACATATCCTTACTCCAGCACAATCACAAGAAGCGTAGGTTGCATAAGTGTGAAGATGGAAAAACGTGTCAAAAAATAACAACGCAAGTTTTAAGTAGTAGATATTTAGTTCCACTTCAATATAAGTAGGACATTTTAACTATGTTGTTTTGTAAGTTGTTAAATGTATGGCTTCATATTAAAATCAATTCTTTCCAATGTGTTGGGACAGTATATGAACCGCGGGTAGGATCGCGGGAAATTAGAATAAGCTTCAGTCATCCCGTATAATACAGGGTTTACAAGAAAAATTCGAAATTATTTTTTCTTTTAGACAGTTGCCAATTATTAAGAAATAGCTTTTACATAGAAGCATGTAATTAAAATTTATAGAAGCCATTTATTAACAATGCGATATGCCCATCTTTAGTAGTAAATTTTTTTTTGCATTTGTATGCGCGTTGCATAATCGTACTATTAAAATCAAAATGTTTACCCAATAAATTATATCTATTGCGTCGTAGATATAAAGAAGTTTAATTAATTGTTGTTGTTGTGCACCTATAATATATAATAACAAAAAAATGTTTGTATGTGAAAGATTATAAATTATGTACATATTTTCCCTTACACATTATTGTTGGAAAAAATATTTTTCGAGATTAATGTATCAAAAAATTATTCAAGTTTAAAAAAGTTGCAATTAAAATTTACTGAATCGAAAACTACCATATTTTTGCATGAAAAAAAATTAAACTTCATTTAAACGTGTTAATCTTAATACTAATATAATAAAGCGTAAACGCACATTACTTTGTGACGTAAGATGTCAGCAAACAGCATGTTTTTTTAATAATTCATTCTTTTATAACAAGCCCTACACTTACGACATGCTTTAGGCTATATATTTTCACGCTATTAAACTTAGAGGTATATAATTTAGAAAAAAAAATCTTCATGTGGGAAAGGGACCATAAACTACAAGCTGCCAATATTAAGCAAGATTGTGGTACCAGTAATTTCTAAATTTGCAAATGAGAATTTGATAAATGTAAACCAAATAATGTATGGTAGTATTAGATAGATGTAGATGAAACCGCACGGGAACATCTTGTTTTTAAATAAACCGTAATTATATTTTCAGTTCAAGTAATAACATTGGACAATGGAAAGAAGTATATACTGCACGATGATTACATATTCTTCTACAGATATAAATTAAGGATCGGTTACAAGTGGGTTTGTACAAGCTTTCCGCGATGCAAGGCGTGTCTCTGCGTTGATGATCAATTTAAAATCTTGTATTACGTACGAGAACATATAAACCATACAAAAAGCAGATTCATACTGCGCTCTGATGGGCAATATGTGAAAATAAAGGCCTAAAAATAACCATCAAAAGTATTCATCATAACCAGAGTATGTCCCCACCGAGGGGCTCGGAGCCTACCCTAAGTAAAGGGTGAGGCCATAGTCAAACACGCTACAAAGCGGATTGGTAGTCAAAGTATTACACGATTCAAAGATGGCGGCTCGTTAGATACTAAGTTTCAGTAGATACAAATTTATTTTGCATATTTTTATTTTCTTGCAGAATTAATAACAATGATAATGGGAAATAATGTAATATTGGATAATGGCTAAACGGTATCAAAAGTATAAAAAGATGTTATTCATTTTATGTAAATTATCATCTCCCCCATCTTATCCTACTCCCGTAGGGAGCACCAAGCTTTTATCCTCCAAATAACACTATTATCCGTCATCTCAGTCATCACTCCTTTCTTCACAATGTTGTATACTTACAATTAAATGAATGATGTAAATAAATTAATCGTTAGTATAGAAAAACAATGCAATTGTGAGTTTATTATTTGCGTGCCAATTAAAATGCCGTATCTCTCGTGTCGGAGGCCAATCCACTTTGGGTCGCTACGTCAACGCAGTAAGTAAATAAAATGCCAAACTGTAAAAAATTCTTATTGCAAATTTTATTTTGTCAACAGTTCGTTTTATCAAGATGACAAGTGGGAAAATTCGTATATACTACAAGAATTATACATATTTCAAGTGCTATACGTCTAAGAAGGGCATACGCTGGGTGTGTACCTCACATCCCAAATGCAAATCCTACATTATTCTCAATAAAGAAGATAAAATACTAGAGATCAGCACATACCATCATCATAAACCAATAAAGCTAATAGAATTGGATAACGGAACATGCATTAAAATGTTTTAATATATTAAAAAATCGATGTCCTAGGACTAGGAACGGTTATTACGAGATCTTATTTTTTACTTTTGTTCTAGCCAAATTAATAACAATGACACGAGGGAATAAAGTAATATTGTACAACGGTTACACGTTTTACCAAAAGTATAAAAAGGTTGGAGGTAAACGGTGGATTTGTACAAGTTATCCTTCTTGCAAATCATCTATTATTGTCGAGAGAGACATGTTCGTCTCAGCTATGAATGCTGAACATTCACACCCTAGAAAATCACTTATACTCACTGAAAGTGGGAGATATGTTAAAACATGAGTTAATGTAGATTATAACTTCGATATACAGGTGTAGGTTTATATCAAATTAATTAATTAATATAAATAAAGTCGCAGGATTAAAAAAAAATCGTTTTTGTTCTGCCACATACCTTTTACAATAAGTTGGCACGTTGGATAGATTACTCCTGTATCCTACGTGCCAAATCAAAATACAGTTAACATCAAAACTTTCTTATCCAACAGTTCGTTACATCAAGATGTCAGATGGTAAACCTCGCATCTATTACAATAACTTCACCTACTTCAAATACTACACGTCTAAGAAAGGAATACAACGCTGGGTTTGTACTTCGCATCCTAAATGCAAATCCTTTCTTACTCTCAATCAGCAAGATGAAATACTCCAGATTCATACAGTTCACAGTCATAAACAGGTAGTGCTTGTTGAATTAAATAATGGAACTTGGATTAAAGTATGAGCTTTATAAAAATGCTGTTTATAAAATATCTGATCACCCACTAAACTGTTATGTTTATCAATTACAAAAGTTCAGATAATTATCTTATATCTTTAATTTTTTGTAGTTTTTTTAATAATGTTACTTAATAAAGTATTAATTAACAATTTGATGGGTTTCTTTTTATAACATGAGGTGGCAAACGAGCAAGTGAATTTAACGAAATGGAAAGCGACCGCTGCCCATAAACATCCGCAATTGCAGAAGCGTTGCCTACCCTTAATTGACGGAGGAGGAGACACACATAAAGAGGACATTTTCCCTTCCTATGCGTCTCCACCACCGACAAATACACTTTTCCTACCTATACTTTCCTCTTAAGACAAGGTGGCAAGGGAATGGGACTAAAATTAGGCCTCCTGCACCACCACACTCATCAGACGAAACGCGGAATTGCTTCCACTTCACACCTGTTTTCTGTGTGGTCGTGGTATCACACCTGCCGAGCCGGCCCAATCGTTCAAAGATGTTAAAGCGGACTCTGCCATTGTTAAATTTATGTGTTTAAGTAATATTAAATACTAGAGCTCATCTCTCCTGATCTTATTCCATTTAAGGGTCGGCGCACCAGGTTTTTCGATGCAGATCGGTCTGTATTACGTGTCTATTTTAAAAATTAAATACTTCTAGAAGTAGAGAAGAAAAAACGTGGTATGGACATATTTACGAAAAGATGATGATCAGATAAACAAGAAAGTATTAAGATAGAATGTAGATATAGTAGTACAAAGTATGAATGGATTGTGTGATATGCTTAAGGGAGTTAATTCTGAAAATGTATTAAAAAGCAGTACATATTGTGCCGACCCTCCGTAGGGATGGTAGGTTGATTATTTAAGTCTTAAAAACGTAAATTCCAAATCAATATAGAATTAATTAAAATTCAATAGATTAGAGATTGTATAGAAATGTATGGTTTATTTTACAGGTTTCTTTCTTATTAGTGTGGATGGAAAACCTCGCGTCTCCTCAAATGGTTATTTTTATTATAATAAAAATAGAAGTCACAGATGGAATTGCGTCTCTTATCCGAAATGCAAGGCTTTTATAATACTTGTAGACGAGAGAATTTTGTACGACCACAGTAATTTCGGTCACAATCATGATCAAAGACGACGACGACCTTTCGTTAGAAGACCGAATAATATGGATCCTATTAGTTTATTAAAGTTTTAAACAGTATCTTTGTGGTATAAATCAATCAATTAAGTAAAGCCCTACTATATATACAATGTAAATCGTCAAAACTAATATTTGACGGTGGACGAGGCGTATAGGAAGGGGAAATGTCCTCTTTATGTGCGTATCCTCCATCGTCAATTAAGGGTAGGCAACGCATCTGCATCTGATGTTGATGGGCAGCGGCGCTTTTCATTTCGGTGGATTGAGGTGGCCACTAATATATTATTGTTAGTATTACGTTATCTTCCGGCGATCTAGACAAACTTGGCAGAGTTGGGAGCTAGAAGGCTATGTCGATAACAGAACTATTGACGTGTGCTCGTATATTGCGTACAGCGCTACGACTAAAATCGAGATTAGAAAATTTACATCTGCCTGTAAACAAAAGACACAACTTTGGGTTTCGTCTAAAAGAAAAACGTGATACTTATATTGAAGAATGTTCTTAAAGATTGTCAGGGGTAACAATGTCTATTCAAGTGTCAGTTTTTTATATGGTAAGGTGGTTAACGAGCAAGAAGCCACCTGAATTTGCGAAAATGGCGAAGCGAGCGCTGTCCATAGTCTTTCAAAAAAGGGTGGGAAAGAGAAGAGGACTAAAATTAGATTTTTGGATCGCAATTTGAGTTCTGGGATAACGCATTGTAAGTTATAAACTTTGTTTAAACATTTTATTTAATCTTTCAGGCGAAATTATAAAGTTTGCAGACAGTAAAACGAAATTGCTTTATCAAGGACATCTCTTCTACCAAATTAAGAACGCTCGGTCCTTGTTGCGGTGGAGATGCACCCATTCCTCAACGTGTAAGGTTTATTTGTTCACCAATGATGATTTGACTGTCGTACAAACGTTTCATGAACACACACATCAACCTACGAAGCTGTATAAAACTGCTGCTGGGTTTTACTGCAAAATATAGTTCACGTTTAATGTTACTGGTATAGTGTAGGTTTCCCTGTATCTTTTGTCATCACTCTCTGTCGATAAAAATGTATTTTTAGTATTGTTGTAATCATGTATTGTAAACTTTAAATATATAATTGATATCAAAACCTGAAGGGGAGCGATTATTGTAATTTTTCTACTTTTTTTTAATCGGCTAAACAAACGCTGATTGCACAGTTTGTTCTAGAAATTATTAAAAATGTTATTACTGCCGCACTCAGTGTATTTAATTGGCCTCCCTTCGAATAGATTTATGAGAAGTCCACACTGGTTCTCCCTTAGTAATCAATAAAGGTCCATTGGTGCAGCAGTTAGCAGTCAGCTTCCGAATGCGATCTCGTTTAGTTTCACTTGCCCATAGGGCCGGACAAGTTGCCGCACTTTTAGCTCATTTATTTACCTTATTAATTGTAAACTTTCAGGCAGACTTATACAGCTAGCTGACGGAAAATCGAAACTGCTCTACCAAGGTTACCTCTATTATAAAATCAAAAACATTCGTACTTCCAGGTTGCGTTGGAGATGCACTAATTCCAAAAAATGCAAGGTTTATTTGTTCACCAGTAAGGATTTGGTTGTAGAAAAAATAAATCATCTACACACACATGAACCTAGGAAATTGTACAGAACCATTGATGGGATTTATAGCTTGTAGACCATTTTTTTTAATGTTAGTGTATTTTGTTTTAGTTTTTAAACTGTACATTGTTGTTAGGAATAAATAAAAACTATGTATTAGCTGTGGCTTCGTCGGCGCGGAGTTATAGCCGTACGTTAATTCTGCACATCTAAGCTACCTTCCAGTAAAACCCCAAATTACTCGTTTCGGAGATTATCCGTAACAAACGCCGTCATGATTGTTCTTGATTGAGTTTGAATTTCGAACGCAAATGCATTGTTTGTATGCTTTTACATTCAGACATTACAATTTGTTTTAAACGTAGTATGTTTTTAAAATTCAAATAAAGATCATGGTTTGCGATGTGTTTTAATTTAAATGTACCTGGAGAGCATTGTTTGGTGTGATAGTGCCATGAATTTATTTGGCTCGGCGGGACTAACGCTGTTATCGTAGAACATGAAAATTCACTGCTGCACTCACAGCCATTTATTGGTCTTTCTTGGTATTTTATGCGAAATCTACACTAATAAACGGCTCTTAATGTGGCAGTAGCTATAGAAAATGAATCAAAAGTCACATAGCTAGACGGATTCAAATGGGATTAACTAGGTATTTTAGAGTAACAACAATCTTGTAGTTCAAAATCTTCATTATAGGATCAAAATCCCGATTTAATCCGGATCCGTATATAAATTTCAGTTTTTCCACCGGGTCGGACAATTTGGGTGCACTATATTCCATTAGTTGTTTTATTAATGAATAATTTACTTTTAGGACAGCTGATAAAGTTAGCAGGCGGTAAACCGAGGCTGTACTATCGAGGGTACCTTTATGAACAGACTTATAAGTCTCCTTCAATGATAAGGTGGAAATGCAGTAGCGCGAAGTGTGAAGTATCCTTGTATACAAACGATAGATATGTTATTGAACAAATGTATCATGCACATACACATAGACCTACGAAAATTTACCAGAATGGTGCAGGGACTTACAATAGGGCGTAGTCAAACATTATTAGTATATTGTAAGAGCGTAGTGTGGACATAAACCAGAAAGTGTTAAGACTGAATGTGGATGGCTACAAAGGAAGACTGAAGAAAATATGGATGGATGATGGATGGATGGATGGTGCAAGAGGATATGCTTCAGGGAGTGGATTCAGATATGACAGCTGATAAAAATGTATGGAAGAGCAGCACATACTGTGCCGACCCTTAGTAGGTATAAGGGCAAGTTGATGATGTTTGTAAAAGCGTGCGCACACATGAAACTAAAGTATCGCAAAGCTGTTTAGTGTCGCTTTCATTCCTATGAGGTAATATGGAGGTACGCACACAAATTGATTGTTAGTTGTACAACTAAACAGTTGAATGTGCTGCGAAATGACAATCTGCAACGGTTAAGCGATAGTTTAGTCAACGGTGTGCGCCCGCTTGAATGCATTGTAATAGGCTTCCACTGTACAAATTGTCATTACTATTACTTGTAAAATGTATAATGTATTTTTTTTAAATTGAAGTTTAGTGGTAGCTTAAAGTAATGTCTAACTTAGATTGTGTAATGATTGAATTCTTGAAATATAGAAATTAAATTTTTTGTTACATTTTTATTTAACATATGTGAAGTTAGTTGTGGTTCCGTAAAAAGTATATTTTAAAATAGTGAAATTCTACAAGTTTTTCACACATTTTATACTTATGATTAAGTTATAAATAATGTGAAAATCTCCACCATTTAATACATTGAAAAGTCATTTGTAATGAGTTTTATATCTAAAATAAAATTACCTTTACAGCTGAAGTAGTGAAGTCTATATACACCGGAAGGATTTTTCTGAAGTACCGATCATATTATTATACGAAGGTTTCAAACAGTGACTGTAGATGGCGCTGTGTCAACACTAAAAGCTGCTACGTTCGTTTGGCCACGACTCCTGCGTCTATGGGCCCGGTTGTATTGAATCAGCCTAGACCTCATAATCATCCGCCTAAAATGCCATATGTTTTAAGGGATCATAGCTGGCAAACTGACGTAGTGACACAGCCCAATAATACATATCCAAACCGGATTTTGAATAACTAACAATTTATAAAGTAAAGATGGGTTTTTATGGTGACAACAGAGGTGCCACGTATCGCGCACCGATTAATTTATTCGAAGATCCCGCGAGTTTCGACACCACAGACTGTGCAAGTCAATACATCTAGATAATCACGCACCATGAAAACCCACCTTTACATTAGCTCCAGAGTAATATGACATTACAATTACGAAATAAGTTTATGACTAAATTGTATTTACTAATTCTACATTTGAATTTTCTTAAAATTTTACATTACGTGAAGCGAATTGTTTTTACATATATGAAATTTTGTTATGTGACAATGTTAATGTTAGTGCATAATATTTTAATAAAATTGAATAAGAAGTTGGTTACAAGTTGTCGAATTTCGACCAATGGGCGACCACTATTTTTAATCATTATATTAGTTACGTTAAAACAGCATTGATAACAGTTTACCAATTAGAAAGACGTTTAAAACCCGCTACAAATTAAAGTACCCGCTTAGTGTAAACTTTGCTTAACATCTCAACTTACAGTTATAATTTAGCCCAAACACGGTTTTAACTGAACAGTTCCATCGTTATAACTGTCAGAGTTGAGTACAACGTCTATAGCGGGTTTAGTGGGCTTATAAGAATGTTAAGAGTTGATTATTTTACCATTCTAATTCAAAGACATTAACATATATAGAGGAGGCATTGTTATTTTTCACATAATCATCACAATATCTATTGTTACATCCACAAACCATGTCAATGTAATTAAATGTATTTAAATTGTTGGTGTCATTTAATAATATTCGAATGATTTTATTTTGTATTACTGTTTCGTTTATTGTTTACCAAAAGATGGCGCTTATATAATTTACAAAAATTTATGTAAATACAAGAAGACTAGATGGTGAACGTGACAACTGGTGCAGAGATATTGCCTGTGAATTTTTTTCTTTACTATGCCTCGTCTATATATTATTTAAATGTCTTTGTTCTGTTTGTGGCTTGTAGATACTAATACATATCTGTTATATGCACATCTGCAACTGCTGTTTTGTATAATTCAATTGTCTACTTTTTTGTACTTATTAATAAAAAGTTGAATTAATATATCTTTTTTTATTTTATCTCCTCAATCATTTATGTGAAATCGAAGAAATGAGACCGTTAAAGCAGTCGAAAATTATTGACGTATGAACTCTCGATTTAATTTATTATTAACAAACTTTCGTCCGCGTAGAATGAAAAAAAAAAACAAAAGTAGCCTATGTGTTCTTCCAGACTATACTCTACATCTACACCAAATTTCATTGAAATCCGTTCTGCCGTTTAGGTTACTACCTCTAACAATCATCCATCCATTCATCTAAACTTTCGCATTTATAATATTAGTATGATTCAGGGTCAAGAAAATAAAGACCAAAGTTCTCTTTGCAATTTTGGCACAACGAACTGAGCCTAGTTGGAGCATAGACAGACTCAGTTCGTTGTTCAGTTTGCGTATAGAAACGGTGAATGCTCCACATCCTGTTACAGGTGAACTCACAAGTCTATAAGTGCCTTTAAACTTTTAAACGAGTGTTTTTTTTATTGCCGGTTATTTTGGTGAAAATTGTGTCATGAGATATTTCTCATGACATTTTTTCTTTAATCTTGAATATTTTCTAAGTTACCCAAAACAAATTCAGGAAACTTATAACAATTATAATGTTTATCTTTAATAATGTTTTTTGTAATATTCGTAAAGAATAAAAATGATAATTTTCTATAGAATGGTCGTTTTATTTATTTACATTTTGCATGCTTCCTGGTATTATACGTAATTTTTTTAAAGTTGAAAAAACGATAACGGCGCAAATACATAACGCTTCCAATTCGTTGATCGTTGTGATGTATTTTTTGAAAACCTGAAATGGATATTACCAACCGTAAATTATTCTAGTAAAATAACTTAAATGAACCCATATTTTCTTTAACCATTCCAACTGCCTAGTTAGCCTAGAGCTTTCTAGGCTTGTGCTGTATGGTTTGCGACAATAGTCGAATGGTGGGATTCGAACCCTCGACCGCAAGATCGGTAGTCCGTACCCCAAACCATTAGGCTATTGGCGCTTAATATTTCTTGCACTTTATATTTGGTACGTAGCGTTTTGGCAGGAATGTGTTATGTAACCTTAAAAAAATACACATTTATAAAATCTTAAATCCATCTTTTTGTAAAATATGTAAAACGTAGATGCCATTAACTAGGTGTGCGATATTTTTTTTATAATATAAGGTGGCAAACGAGCAAGCGGCCACCTGAATCCACCAAAATGGAAAGCGACCGCTGCCCATAAACATCCGCAATTGCAGATGCGTTGCCTACCTTTAATTGACGGAGGAGAAGACGCACATAAAAAGGACATTTACCCTTTCTATGCGTCTCCTCTACCGTCAAATCCACTTTGCCTTCCCATCCTTTTCTCTTAAGAAAAGGGTGGGAAGGAAAGGGACTAAATTTAGGCCTCCGGCACCACACTCATCAGACGAAACGCGGAATTGCTTCCACTTCACGCCTGTTTTCTGTGTGGTCGTGGTATTACACCGGGCGAGCCGGCCCATTCGTGCGAAGATGTTAAAGCGGGCTCTAACACTTTGATATATCCTTTTTTTGTTACAGCGAAAATAATTATACTGAGAAATGGGAAACGTGTGTTAACGTACAAAGGTCATTACTATGTAAAAGTACCGTATTCTCATGGTCATAGATGGAGGTGTGTGCAAACAAATGATTGTTTTAGCACGCTGCTTGTTGTATCTGAATCAGATTTGAGGATACGAAAGGAACCTAAAATACATAATCATTCGCCACGGATTTTATATCGTTTGAAAGATAATACTTATATGTTTCTTAATACTAGGCGTAGTGCGACGTGATTAGTAATTGTGGGTAGCCCTAAAAGAGACCTTAATGTTTGGGGATAAGAGTTATTCTTGAACTCAATCAACCAGTAAGAATCCTTAGATGCTGTCCCACCAAATTGTAATAATACAACGTATAAAATATGTGATGGAAATATCGGATTTTGTTGCCTTATCTGACAGTGACATCATTTTTAAGCTATCTGAGTCTCTATCAGCCAGTGGTGGGATAGGCCGTAAATCTGTCCCCATTAAAATTATTTAATTGATTTCACAAAATGATTAGATTTAATATTTATCACTTTTTTCTATAAAGTTATTTATATCTTCAAATGTATTTAGTTTTTCTAAGTCAACATTTTCATAGCCCAAAAAATGGCGGTAGTTTTATGTAAAAAATTGTATTAACTAGGAGTAGTCTTAAAAATAATGCAATAATATTAATTTGTATTAGTTTTATATCTTGGCGTCTCGAAGTCGCTGCGCTGCTGCTCGTCTTCTGACAAAATCATGTTGTCTTTATTTCATTTCGAAATGAGTGAAAGAGATGACTCTATTTTAGATGTTTCGTGGAAATACACAACTTTTATGTGCAACTTTGTATGTGACATACAAAGTTGCACATAATATAAAAATAACTTAAAATGTATCATATTTTATGTTTAAATAAAAATTGTAGTTGTTAAATAAAACCGAGCCATTTTATTTTATACGCATGCATATTTTGATATTTTATTGTAAAAACTGCGACTTTTGTACGTCTACATGGAAATAATTATTTTTTTGGTTCAGTCTATTGCTGCATCTTTTGAAAATTTTTCGGGCATTGCGAAGTTACTTATTCTAAAATGTAATCCAGTGCTTTTTAAAGTAGTCAAGTGAATCGACTGGAATCCAGGGAAGATATCTCGGAGGAGTAGGATGGTGAGAAATAAAAGAGTTTTACAAGTTAAAAAATAAATATTGTATTAGTAACGACAAAAGCAATGAAATATAAAGACCTTTTAAAAATAATTGTAATATTTCGTTATTTGTTGCAGACATTTTAAAAAAGATTGAACTATTGAACGGTAAAAAATTTCTTGTATATGAAGGATACACGTATCGTTTTGGGGCTCAATGTAAATCCAGCGAGAGATGGCGCTGCAGTGCAAGGTGTAAAGCAAGTATTGTAATATCAACAAATGGGATGCTACTACGAGCCTCCGGAGTCCATACACACCAACCGCAAACCTATTATAGGGTCGCATCAGGGAAATATGTGAAATTACAAAGGGAAATAAAATAAGAGAAGTATTACGCAATGCGACAACGACTTCACGATGAGAATGTGCCACACGGCCAAATGTAGAGACGATCTTTTAATGATATACAGTTTACATCAAGAAGTGAGTGATGACTGAGATGACGTATTAGAGTTCTGTGGAGGACAAAAACCTTTTGCGCCCTACGGGAGTAGGATAAGGAGCAAAATGAGTTTGTTAAAACTACTGAGCTAAATATGAGGACGGAGCTGAATTTTCCATGTGGCATCTCCCTTACACAGAACAAAAGAACCATGTCCGTTTGTGGCAAAAAGTAGTTTGTAAATATGTGATTTTAAAAGCTTTATTAATGAAATTCAAGATACTCATAATTTAAATTAAAATAAATATTTTTTTTCTCTGATACAATGTTTCATTTTACCAATGAACATGATGATAGTAAAATTAATACTTTTCTCTTAAAATCCCAGTAAAAGGTGAATAGGAAATTAAAAATTACAAACATCTTAGTAATATTGAAAATGCGAAAGTGTAGATGAATGTTTGTTAAAGTTTGTAGAACAAACAGCTCAACTAATCTTGATGAAATTTGGCATAAATATAGAGGTTAGTCTGGAAGACCACATAGGCTATTTACTTTTGTTTTATTTTAATTTCACGCGGACGATGTCGCAGGCGAAAACTAGTATAATGATAGTTAAAATCTTTTTTTACATTTTACCAGTGGCTGAGTAATATCTTTTGCATGAATAAGCCTGTTGACTACAATATCAAGACCACAGAGAAGACGGCCGTGAGTTGAAAAACCTCGCTCGTAAGCTTTAATTGTGCTTTTCTCCTTTCCACCCTTTTCATTCAAGGAAAGGATGGAAAGGGGACATGTATGGTGGGAGACGCGTTGGTAGGAGAGACTTCTATTTTGCATTCCATCCTCTGCCTTTTAAAAGTAGGTAACGGGTTTGCAAATGATGTCTATACCCAGCGGTCGATTCGTTGTATTGGCGAATTGTAATATATAAGTAATATTAATTAATACAATACATTAGATATTAACATTTCTGATGGTACATTTTGATTATTTAATTTTAGATGAATTAAAAGAAATACAATTAGTAAATGGGAAGAAATTCTACATGTATGAAGACTACACATTTCGTTTCGCGTTACGGACCCGATATGGACAAAGATGGCGCTGCAGTGTTGGTTGTAAAGCCTACATCATGGTAACAGAAAAAGGTCAATTTATCGCCGCTAAAGGAGAACATAACCACAAACCGCAGAATTACGTAAGGGTTTCATCGGGTTTATATTGTAAAGTGAAATGAAGTGAAAATATTGTATTTAAAACCTATCCAATATGACTTAGATATTATTTGAAGTTTGTTTTACGATTCTGTCTAAAAAAGTTAGGGGAAAATTGTTTTAACGTAATAAATGTAATTTGTATTTATTCTTTTATTCCTAGAAAGTTGAAAATTATGTTTTGAAAGTAAAGGTATGCTCATATAGCAAACCTCCTCCAGCTAGGAAGTGTACAATACTTTTCAAACATCTTGTCAGCTTGGAACACACACACTTTTAGATGTAACGGGATGAGTAGGCATGCATATATCAGCTCAAAGTCAGCCGCTAGTAGAATCGCTCTGTACAAACCTCATCATCACCAGCTCACTACACGTCCCCACCGAGGGGTACGGAGTCTATCCTAAGTAAGGGTGACTAGACTATATTCAACCACGCTGGTCCCGTGCGAGTTGGTTGACTTCACACATATCTTTGAATTTCTTCGCCAGTATGTGCATCACGATGTTTTCCTTTACCGTAAGAACGTCGTGTAAATTATGTACATGTGAAAATTCGAAAATCACATGGTACATGGCGGGATTCGAACCAAAGATCTGTAGATTACAAGTCAATTGTTTAAACAACTGAGCATCGGAACTATTGACGATATAATCTTAAAATTAAAAAAAGCGGGCATGTTACTCAAATTTTAAAAGGACCATCGTTATTTCAGTGGATTCGAGGATGATAACTCTCTTTTCGAGCAACAAACAATATTTTATGCACAGACGTTACACTTACTGTTATCGATCGAAAGCTAGGAATGGCTTCCGCTGGCGTTGTACCAACACAGCTGAATGCAAAGCTTATGTCATATTGTCCGCAGACGGAAATACTTTCACGGATTATGGAACTCACAGCCACAATCCCCCGCTTTACCACATCCTACCCAACGGTAAATACGTCAAAATCTAACAAAGTACATGTGAAATCACATGATACAAGTAAAAATTAGTGAACTCATTACGGAAAATACTTGTCCCACCACTGGCTGATACAGGCTCAGATAGCTTAAAAATGATGTCACTGTCAGATAAGGTAACGACTATTTCCATCACATATTTTACACGTTCGATTGTTGTCAGAAAATTTACGATTTGGTGGGACAGACCCTAAGCATGATCACTTAACACTCTGTTACATATTTAAGTAAAATTCCAGCATTCAGCCTTAAATCTAGCTGTTTATAGTATTTTTTGTAAATTATACATAAATTTTAATAAATCAGACCACTACTTAATAAAGGCCTTGGTTGACACGTCATTTTTTTTTCGATCCGTTCCATTCCAAAATAGACCTGATTTATGTCCCTTAGGTGTTTTTCAGTAATGTAGAATAATCATGTATTTTATTTTTAAGGTATTTTAATTCAAGAAATAACAATGACATCAGGAAAGAGGTTTAAATATGTAGATGGGTATACATACGGTGGACCTGTGCCAGTCAAGGAAGGTCTCAAATACCGCTGCACACAGGGTTGCAAGGCTCGGATCATTCTTAATGCAGACGGAGAGTTGATTAAAGTAATTAATGGACATGGTCACAAAGAACCCAATTTATACGTTAATGCTGAGGGATTGTATATTAGATGTTAATAAACTTTTATTGGATATTCTGTTTTAATTTATTTTATTTATTATTCAATCCATCTTACTAATATTATAAATGTGAAAGTTTAGATGGATGTTTGTTAGAGTTTGTACAGCTGAACGGATTTCGATGAAACTTGGCATAGATGTAGATAGTCTGGAAGAACACAGTTTTGTTTTGTTTTTTTTTAATTCCACGCGAATGGAGTCACGGGCGTAAGCTAGTATATAATAATATCTTTAGGAGCGTGTGCACACCTGAAACTATCGCAAAACTGTTTCCTATGAGCTTATGTGGAGGTGAGCACACTACTCGATTTTTAGTTGTGCAACTAAATAGTTGAATTGCGAAACAACAGACAGTTTTGCGATATATTAGTCAAAGGTGTGCGCACGCTTTATAAGTTCAATATTATATTTTGCTAAAAATATAACCAAAAACATATCTAAATTGGATTAACAAATTGGATTAAAAAAGAGGCAAAACATTTTGTCTTCAATAATTTTAACAATGACTTAAACCAAGTAAGACAAATTATATCAAGTCATGGAAATAAAACATTTCATTGCCTGAGACTATTATATATTAGGTTATTTGTGACTTTATTGGGAAGTTTTAGGGCCTGTCCCACCAAATTATAAATTGTGTAAATTATTTGGTGGAAATATCGGATTTTGTTCTCTTATCTGACAGTGACGTCATTTAATCTGAGCCTCTATCAGTCAGTAATGGGACAGGCCCTTAGTGTTTAAATTATATATGGTGTTTTATAAGTCAGTCTGTGATTACAGTCCTTTTTTAATATTTTCCAGGTGAATTAAAATTGATCGAAATGGATAACGGCAGAGTATATTATCTTTACGAAGGCTACACGTATACTTATGGATATAAATCTCGTAAAGGAATTAATTGGAGATGTACTAAAAAAAGGTTATGCAACGCGTTTATTGTGGTGACGGAGGACGGAGAATTAGTTTTAGTTAGAGGAGAACATAGTCATGAAAGAAACTTGTATCAAAATTTAACAAACGGAAAATATGTTAAAGTATCAAAAATCACGGGTGCAAGATATTCAAACTAGTATAGAGCGGCCGTTATACTAATATACTTTCTTAAGCGTTTATAATGTCTATTCTATTGATTTATATTGTTAAATGTGTTTGATTTGCAAATTTTACGTTTTTTTTTATGTCAATAAAACATTTGACACTTTTCATGCCTCTATGATTTTTTGGCTTGTTCCTAACCAAACCAAATTATTTTTATAAGAGAGAGCCAAATTTTTTTCATATTTCGACATTTGCTCTCTGGGAAAAGTTGTTCAGTTCCGCGAGTTCTGTGGTAAAATTGATAAACGGTTAATAAATCACACGGAATTAAGCAAAAAAATCATTTCAGAAAAACGAAAAAAAAAGAAAAGAAAAGAACAAAGTCAAATACCTAAGGATAATGACCATGTCCTTGAGATAAGCGCCAAACGGAGAAATTGTGCAGGATGCTACTACAGACTGCGAAAAACCTTTGATAGCATCCAGGCAAAAAAACGAGTTAAAAAAATAAAAAAGTATTGCAGGAAATGCGACCAAAACCTTTGCGTAACATGTTTTCAAGACAGACATAAGTAAATAAAAAAAATCATTTATTCAACATGATTCTGTTTTATTTTCGATATTCCCTTATTTTCCTCTGTCCCATCACTACTAAAAAAACTTTTAATGTGCGGTTCAGGTCGATATCAGCCTGCCACTTCTCCTGCTTCATTTTTCAGCAGATCCTGGGGTGAATCAAACCTAAATAAGTTGGGTTTGAAGGTCATTGTAACAATATATAAAAAATGTGTACATTAAGTTTCCACAAAGTTATAGCAATTTAATCTATCCTAATGCTAGTTGACCTAAAAAGACCTACCACGCACTGGCGGAAATGTCATTGGACACGCATTTTGGCTCGCCGCCGCACCAGATGAAGAATCATTATTTTACTTGCCGTGTTAATATCACTCTTATTTTACGTTTACCTGCGGTTTTTATGTTTTAAGCCGCAGAATTCCACATTTTTCATTACTTTGTTATTTTTCGATACCATAAGGTGACAAACGACTATAGTTCGGTACGTAAAAATACGAGTACAAGTGCAGATCAAAATTTCAACATATTTTCTCAACTAATAGCGGCATGTTTACTGGCCAGAGTTTGTCGCACTATACTTGATTGACATTTAAAATAAAATTTATATTAACTAGCTAGAATAACGCGGATGCCCGAGATGATAAGCCTCCGAAATTTTCACTTTTCTTGATGCCGCACCATCTCGGCTGCATTATAATATTAATAATCATGTATTTTATTTTTAGGTTTCATAATTGAAGAAATAACAATGACATCAGGAAAGAGGTTTAAATATGTAGATGGGTATACATACGGTGGACCTGTGCCAGTCAAGGGAGGTCTCAAATACCGCTGCACGCAGGGTTGCAAGGCTCGGATCATTTTTAATGTAGACGGAGAATTGATAAAAGTTATTAATGGGCATAATCATAAAGAACCTAATCTCTGTGTGAATGAAAATGGATTGTATTGTAGATGTTAAATAAATTGATCGGATTATCTTTCATTTATTTTTTGTTTTATGTAAATATTCAGATTTCCTGAATTATTCTCGTAATAATTACGGGTCCAATCGTACAAAAATCCTACCATATTGTAATCTCGAAAATATAGAAGTTTTTATTTGTAAATATTATTTTTCAGTTACTTTCTCCATTTCTCAAAGAGGTGGTCGTCTTCTAATCTACAATGGTTATTCCTACAGCTTATTGACGTCTAAAATAGACTCATTGAAATGGCGTTGCACTATGTCGGACCCTATCACTAATGGTAGATGTGCTGCGATGATCACCACCAATATAAATCACCAAGTAATGTATGATACCTGCAACCATCGTCACAATAAACTTCGATATATAATTAAAAATGAAAAAATTATGGATTATTAAACTCGACCTATGCGTAGTCACTATTTAAGAGAAATATTTTTAATATTCGATAAAATAGTTTTCCCAAAAATCTCAATTTTGACTTAGGTGAAAAGGAACATTGTGTTATTTATGTGTACATATTTTATTTATTTTAATAAATTTTATTACTGGTTAAGGATTTAAAGATTGTTAGGAGTTTGTGCATTTCTAATAATAAATTATTTATATATATCTTGTTTTTTTTATTTAGAAAAAAGAAATAAACATCAATTAACTATTTTTCATTTGTTTTGTTATGTACATAACTGCATGTATAGATAAAAGCAAACACAAAAGAATTCAACAACTAATACTTTGTCATCTTTCTCAGGAACTTTCCTATGGACTAAACGCGGCGTGAAGCATCCATTGCTGCTACTAGATGGATTCACATACAGTTATCAGAAACAGAACGCCAATGGACGTGTCTCGTGGTATTGTTCACGCAGATTGAAGGGTTGTAGAGCGTCCGCTATTAGTATTGGAGACAGGGCGTATGCGTACAAACCTCACGACCATCCTCCACCAAAACGTCAAGACAGTACAGTAGACATTAAGCCATTACAGAGTTCATATTTATTCTTTGGCGTTTAATATAACGGTATCAGACGAGAAAAGATACAGTTCTAAGATTTTTTTAAAAGCGGGTGCACACACTCGACTAAACTTTCGGACAACTGTTGTTCGATTGTCGATTGTTTTCCTTCTAGTTCAACCGTTTAGGTGTACAACTAGAAAGTAGTGCGCACACTATAAGCTTAAAGGAATCAAAGCGAGACTAAACAGTTATACGATATTTTAGTTTTAGATGTGCGCTCGCTCTTAGAAGTAACTGTTATATGTATGTGGCGATTTGTATTGTAAGATTCAAACTTAATGATGGCTCGCAGTTAGCTACAAACGCATCTCAAGTGCCAGATAGGCCCACTGCGGATGCGATTGTAGTTTGTCCCTTTCTTATGTCTACGATACAAGTGTATCTGATACCTATAATTACGCAGCCTCTCTTGTAAAATTGTGAGCTGACCTAAAGTTTGAATATAACACTATAATAGTATTATTAGTACAATACGTAAATGTAACGCATTTAATTATTTTAGAAATAAGTAATTCTGAATTAGAATGTTATGCAGATTGGTAGAATATATCGTGTTTCTAGGAATAGCTGTATTTGATGTAAATGTGAAAGTATATCATACCTATCTAAACCAGATTCTCAACCACTGTGCCGCAGCACTTTTGTGTGCCGCCAAATTTCAAAGGTGTCGCCAAATTTTGCATATTTTTGTCATATGTTATTTATGCCGTGCGTTGTGGTAATTAAATAGTTTTTATCTTTTTCTTTGTATGCCGCCAAATTTTAAAATCGTTAAATCTATATCTATACTTCTATACTATTATAATAAAGCGTA
>NW_013525292.1:1369534-1371092 GCF_000836215.1 Papilio polytes
ACACTTGCCTCACGCTTTAGGCTATATATTTTAACGCCATTAAACTTAGGGGGTAACTATTTTGGATAAAAACCCTAATGTGGGAAAGAGATCATAAGTTGCTGCCAACATCAAGGAAGCAAGGTTGTCATTTTGACATTTGTAATTGATAATGTGACAAACGTAAGCAATAAAATTAAATTTTCATAATTTTATGCGGATGAAGTCGCAGGGACAAAAAAGGTTGAGAATCACTGATCTAAACAGTTATCACTTTACAAGGCTGTAATCACAGATTAAAAACATTTTTTTAAAGACAGAATTTTAATATAAATATTTTTTAATGCTTTAATAACAGCTTTTTTGACGAAGTAAAATTAATAATTAGAATAAAAATTATTAAAGGGATATATTTTCTATGGTTTAAATTTTCTCTTTGCTGATCTCATTTTTTCCGACATTTCTGTTAATTTCGGAAATAATTTTTAACACGTGAATGTTTTGTTTCCACTGCGTATAGAGGAAAATATCCATAGATCATGTTATTTATTTTAATAGTTAATATGTACAAAGTAATATATTTGTGGTAAGCATTTTATTGTAATACTCTTACTGGTTTTTTTTCTATTAATATATAGTCTAGATTGTAAGTGCAATACTTTTTGTTTATTGTAGAAAACTAGATTTATGTGATACATATTTAACTAGTGTAAAAAAGATAAACAATTACAAAACAATCGTTCCTATTGGCAAAAATTAATTTAAAACAAATTACTATAAATTTTTGATTTCGAATCTTGAAACTTTTGCATGCTTTTGTATGGGATTAAATATTAACCAAACGCTATTTTTAATACTTCAATAATATTTATAATTTTAAAACAGCCTTAAAAATAAACACGGTAGAAAGTTAAACTTAGGAATAAACTGAGTATAAGCAAAATTTTTATTTTGCATATACTCCGTTTACTTCAGTTTATTCCTAACTTTATACCGCATTTATTTGTAAGGCTGTATGTGTACATAATTTTTTACATTAAATAATTTAAAAAAAAATTATGTGTAGAATTAGGTGGTTCCTGTTAGGCCGATCGGTCCAACGGAAAAAACCCGTAGTATTAAATTTTTAAATTATTGGTCATGTCAATTCAAGCGAATGTGTGTTTGTTGTACAATGTTTTTCAAGGTTTCCACTGTCCAAACGGTAATGTAAAAACATATGCAGTCGAATAACAATGTATAGGAATCAATGGCGAAACATGACCTTTGGGGCAGTTTTTTGTAAGCAAATTCCGTCTGATTGTCCATTTACAGTACAAAATGACATTTGGATAATCGACTCTCCATTAGATGTTAAGCTTGTATCAAACACTTCTTTTATAGATTATACTTCTATGATTTAAATTCTCTATTACCACTTAAGTAGTATTTTACTATAATTATTATTTAGATAATCAACAATTGACTTTAACCAATATTGTGTATTAATAAAAACGCTTTAAACATTTATTTCATCAATTTCTTACAACCTTCTACCTTTTGCTGTTTGTGCAAAACATACGAAATATCTTTATCAATG
>NW_013525292.1:1371219-1534350 GCF_000836215.1 Papilio polytes
TATAGAAAATTCACAGCAGTCTTTAAGAGCTACTTTTTTTTTAAATTATAAGGTGGAAAACGAGCAAGTGGCCATCTGAATCCACCGAAATGGAAAGCGACCGCTGCCCATAAACATCCGCAATTGCAGATGCGTTGCCTACCCTTAATTGACGGAGGAAGAGACGCACATAGAGAGGATATTTCCCCTTCGTATGCGTCTCCTCCACCGTCAAATCCACTTTTCCTTCCCATCCTTTCCTCTTAAGAAAAGAGTGGAAAGGGAAAGGGACTAAAATTAATTGACAATTATAACTGCACTTGCCTCATTTGCAAAAGATCGATGAAGGGATTCCTCTAAATTATTGAAAAATATTTTGATTTTAGATCCATCAGCGGTATTAGATAAATTAGCTATTATGCCAGACATTATTAATATAAATGAAATAAAACAAGAAGTCAATGATGTCCAGTTACGTGTCAATGATAAATTCTTTTCATACGATGAACTTGAAGAGAAAATAAATGAATATAAAAAGAGTTCATACAGCCTCTTTTATAAAAGAGACGTAGTAACAATACTTCAAAGCAGACGTCGAGGTGTTAAACGTTATATAGAGAAAAGATTAAAATATTATTACATAAAATACTGCTGTGTAAGAGGAAGGCAAGTGAAAGGAAAATATAAGCGAAAAAATAGTTGGCATTTGAATTGTAAAGCAATGGTACAAGTAAAACCCTCAAAAGATGGACAATATCTAGTTATAAGTAAATTAAATTTGACTCACAATCACGAGAATCCGAAAGAAATCTACGAAAGGCAAACCAAGAGAATAATTAAAAAGAAGTAATTTCTAACATTCGAATAGCTGCTAAAGTTACCAAAAAATATATATCTACTTCCAGAATGTATTAAGATTGATCTTTTATTAATTGTTTATTTGAATATTATTTATTTATTTATTTATTCATTTATTTATTTATTTATTGGCGATACCCACTCACCATATGTACTGATCTTCCGTGGCCATTGAAAATAGATGGCACACATGTTTTACACATTATAAAAAAAAAATATTAGTGGTAAGAAAGAAAGAGATATTCAGTTGCATGTAGATATAATAATTTATATATTAAAGTTTAGTTTTAACATAATAAAATATGTCATTTTATTTTATTTTAACGCTGACTGATAAACTAGCAGTAGTGGAAAGTTTTATGGACGAATACTTAAACAAAATCTTAAATACTTCAGTTCGTGATAAACGTAAAAAATTGTTAAGAGTTTAAACGTGAGGGATGAATCGAATGTTACAAGGATAATGTTAGTTATGAGTGTGGTACACCGGTAGAGGTAGACCTAGAAAGAGATGGATGGATTGCATGAAAGGTGACATGATCAAAAAGGGAGTGATGACTGAGATGACGTATGAGAGATTTATGTGGAGGACAATAACCGGTTGCCCCGACCCTACGGAAATAGAATAAGGAGGCAGATGATGAGAAATCAATTAAGATCATATTAAAGGCTACTAATTAGCCAACGTGGTTATTGTCTGGTCATCCCTAATTTAGTATAGACTCAGAGCCCCTTCGTGGTAATGAAATATAGCTGCTTACCCTCTTAACCTAGATCGTCGACTGGCGACGGCTTGCGTTCAATATTTTGCTTCACATTATTAAACTAAAATGAAAGTTTTACTTTTAAGGTATACTTTTACCATCTGGTAAAGGGAAACATCCTCTCCTGTTGTACAACAATCAAACGTATACATTTAAATGTATATCCAGTGCTGGAGTGCTCTGGCATTGCTCCAGAAGGATGAGGACTGGTTGTAAAGCCTTTATAAGGTCTTCGTCTGATCGCTTCGATTATATAATTAAGATAAATGATATACATTGCCATACGCCAAAACATGTATATAAATAGTCTATACTTTTTATATTATAATAAAGCGTAAACACACACTTCTTTGTTGCCTAAGATGTCAGCAATTACAGCATATTTTTGAATAATATTTTTTTAATAAAAAGCCCTATACTTACGTCATACTTTAGGCTATATATTTTCACGCCATTAAATTTAGGGGGTTAATATTTTGAATAAAAACCCTAATGTGGGAAAGAGACCATAAGTTGCTGCCAACATCAAGAAAGAAAGATTGCTAAAGTTTGTCATGTCATGTCATGTCATGTCATGTCATGTCATGTCATTTTGACATTTGCTATTGATAATTTGACAAATGTAAACAATAAAATAAAATTTTCATAATTTCATGCGGATGAAGCCGCACGGGAACAGTTAGTATGTAATAAATGGGAGACTAATTAAACTTTATTCATAAAACTTTCAGTCACTTTTAACGTTGTTAATATTGAAGTACGTTTTGCTGTCGATACTTGTAAAACATTAAGTGAAAATTTAGGATCAATAAAAAAAAATGGATGAAGAAGAAATTTATGTTATTAGACATTTTGCCAATACTGTAAGGTAGTAGTAGTAGGGCTCAAAATAAGCGTTGACATATAACTGGTATAATTTACCTTCTGACTGTTACTGGATAACAGTCCGCTACTATCCAACTGTAGTGGTTAAATGTAAACCAGACATTATTTTACGGCATTTTTTTAAATAAATCGTTTCTATGTTTTTTTAATGTTTCTTTGGAAATCACGATAAGAAATTAAGTTTCTGTATCGGCTGCTAATTCAGCTGGTACCGACTATAAACACTTCTAACGAGTTATTTTTCATACTAAACGTGCGCACACTCGAAACTAAACTATCGCACAATTGTTTAGTCTCGCTTTGATTCCTATGAGCTTTTATAAAGGTACGTACACTACTCGGTTTAGTTATGCAACTAAACAGTTGAATTGACTGCGAAACAGTCGACCATCGCACAACAGTTGTGTGCTAGTTTAGTCGAAGATACACGCTCTAAATATGCTAATGGCATAGTATGTTATAAACTGTTATTGAATATAAAAATAATATAGAAGTATGGCTTTCTAGATTTGGAGATGATGCCAGGTAGGAAGCACGCCTGTCTTATGTTCCGCGGGTACACGTTCAAGAGGTACCAACTCCTGGTGAAAGGTCAAGTGAAATGGAGATGCTCCAAGTGGTATTCAGGATGCAGGGTCTATGTGAAAACGAAAACTGAAGATCCAAGAGAAGGCATTTTACTGATTAAAAACTTACACAATCACGAAAGACCAACTCTATTCCGGAGCAAAGAAGGTATCCTAATGAAAGTATCCTATCCTATCTATCCTAAAGTATAGGAGAAGTAAATATTTCTAGGAATTATTTCTCCTTTAGATTGTTAGAAGGTGAATAAATTCTAGACACAAACTTTGACCCTTTTAAGACTGTTGGAGGTAAAATTTGAAAAAAGCTAATAAATGTTTAAGTTAACATTTACGTCATATTATGAAAGGAATATTCTATCCCTACAAATTTTAAGCCCCCATTCCGAACCTTCATGAGATTAAAATTGACATGAATTTAGAAAAAACCTTTCTTAGTGGGCGTCTACGTTGTAATAAAAATGTCTATGCCAAATTTCACGTTCCAGACAGAGTACCTAATTTTGGCTGTATTGATAGTCATTTAGTTTACTTTTTTATATAAAAGATACACAGATTTATTTGTTATGCAATATTTATTGTAAAGAAATATATTGGTTGTTTGCAATTTATGAAATAAAATTAATTGATCCCAAAGCTAGTAAAGGGTTAATCATTGGTAAATGCTGGCCCAGTTTCGAATCTATTTTTGCATGAGCACGTTCCAATTTGTGTCTTGAACTTAAAATGTTTTGATACTAACTTGGCCGTTATTCTTCAATTTACATTCTGTTTTCAGAGATAACGTATATATCAACGGGGAAAAAAAACCCACTGATGGTGTGTAGTGATTACGTGTATAAACGAATAAGAGTAAATCACAATGGAAAAACATTCTGGCGATGTGTTATGGTACATAAGGGTTGTAGGGCGTACTGTCTGGCAGATGATGAAGAAATTATATGCGTGAGAGACCACAACCATGACGCACCAAAGTTTAGAACGAGTACGGGTCGATGGATTGTAACATAGACGCCATCTACCTTATCCTACTCCTGTAGAGTCAGCCCATCTGATCATCATAGATCATGATAGAGTTACTATCATCCATCTCAGTCACTCTCTTCTTAATCATAACACCTTTTACGTCCCATTCATAATTTTTTAGGTCTACCTCTAACGGTGTACCTCCACCCTCATAAAGTTGTAATGTATAGTAACATAGATATGTTAAATTAAATTATTTTGAGCGATAGTAATCATTTCTATAATGAATTTTGGCTTTCTAAATGTATTTGTTGAATCTTCATCAATTCAATAAAATAGTATGAACTCTATGGTTTGTTTTAATAGAAATTATTTGATTTATAGTGATGTCGACCTTTTCGAGAACATGTGTTGAAATATTTGATTTTGTAATAATAATAATAGATTAATACATTCACAGTCAAATTCTTGTCGACAAACAGAAGACATCAATTGCTGCTATACAAGAACTATACATTCAAAAGACAATGTACGTTGTCATCAGGGGATATCATTTGGTACTGTTCCAGTCGCCGCTTTGGATGCAAGGTCCGCGTTAAAAGTATCCAGGGCTCTTATTACTGCGGCAATCAAGAACATAATCACGAGCCACCACAATGCACACAACTGAAGAGTGGGGCTTGGATCAAAATACCCAAACTTAGAGGTATCAATAAATAGATCTAAACACGCCTCAAGATCAATGATTATTTAAGACGAATTCTATGGAAGACCTCGAGTTTCAGTGAAATATTCTATTAAAAAACCTCATTTGTTATGAATATATTTAGTTGGAATGTAATTTACTTATTCAAAAAATACCCTGTTAGTCCACGCGTATGTAGATGTATTTATGTACTAGCTAATGACAGCGACTTTGTCACTCCTTTATTGAGCAATAGCCCAAGCAGAGGTCCCCTCTCGAAGGCTGTTGTGCCTAGTCATTCCATGGAACGTCAACCGAAGCTATCTAAGAGCTCGGCGGACACCGAATCCGATAATAATAACGAATAGGCCCGTTCCGAGGCTTCTAAGAGAGACCTCGAGCTTAGTTACTCCACCACCTCAAGTCTGGTCAATCTGTTAGTGCCTCTTCAAGGCAAACTGTGGCAATTCAGTTACGAAAAAATCTGTCACTCCAGCAAAACTTATTTAGTAGCTTTTATGTTCTTCCAAACTATTCGAACATAGATTATGATACAGATATTAATGCCATATTTTGCCGAGGTCTGTTAAGCTGTCATGTAGATATAATAACAAACACCCATCCATCGAACAACTACATTTATAATACAACTAGCTTTTGACCGTGACTCCTTCGGCGTGGAATTAAAAAGATAAAAGCAAGTGGCACATGCGTTCTTCCAGACTATACTCTACATCTGTGTCAAATTTCGTCGAAATCCGTTTAGCAGTTTAGGCTAGAAAACTCTAACAAACATCCATTTATCTAAACCTTCCCATATTAATATCCCTAACAATAGTAAAATGATATGTCGATATGTTGGGTTGCCATTATAAATAAATAAGATAGTAAAATTGGGTTTTCTACGTACGGTAATTCCATCAGCCACAAATCGAAGGTCACCCTCCCGTAGCCTAAAGTACTACGAGTATAGATTTTCACTAGTGAGATGTTATTCGATTCGTACTCCTCCCTTGAGTGTCACACTTTTTATTTTAACTTGTATAAACCAATTAATATAATTTCAGTTCTACTATTGCCGTCCAGACGTGGTAAACACCCAACACTGTTGTTCCACAGATATAGCTACAAGTTGCAAAGTATTTTCACTTCCGGCAAAGTGTTATGGTACTGTTCTAAAAGAGTTACAATGAAATGCAAAGCATTCGCCAATAGTGTACAAGACTTGTATACATTCGGTGACGTGGAGCACACCCATCCGCCCTGAGAGAATGATTATGTTAGAAATTAAAACATTTAAAGGGAATGGCTCCTGTTACACTTATAAGAGCCAAGGCTTCCATAAAATGTACACAAAAGAGACAATAAAGCTTTTACTACTTTTTTTAATATATCAATAATGGTCTTTATTTCTTTCAAAATAATTGTAACAGTTTTTATTGATGTTTTTAATTGTTATTAATATCAGTACCAAGATATTATTGGTTTGAATACGTGTTAAATGACATTTTATAATTTTAATTGTAGTTTAATTTGGTTAATTAACAATAACCAAGTAAAATAATCGATCGATAAATCGATGCAATAAAAGTCACTTAATACAAATTATTTACAGGTACTGGGAAATATGTGAGTAAATCTCGAAGAGGCGGCGAGATTCTTAACTATGAAGGTCAAGTGTACAATCTTAGAACAACAACAGCTGCGGGAAAAAAGACGTGGTGTTGTAAATACTACTATCATTGCGCAATTACTTGTCCTGTCAGAATCAAGACATTGGGTAAAGAACTAGAAGTGGTTGCGGTGATTGGTGAACATAATCATTAAATTGTACAACTGACGAAAAATCTCGGCTCCAAGGACCAAGAATACAGAAATACATCGTAATTTTTTTAAGTATTAATATTCTGTTAACATTACTACTCAATATGTGAAGAAACACTTTTGTATATTAAAGATATAATAAACAAAACTTATTTTTACATCAAAAATCCCAGTAGATGTTCGAGTTTGAATCAAATGTATTTAGATTTAGTAAGTAAAGAAAAGTAAGACAACTAAATGATAACATGTAAATTATTAATTTTACAGATGATGAAAACTTAAATTTGATTATAACTGAAATTACATCTGAAGCAAATGTACAAAATGAATCAGATGATGACGTGATTGAAGTTGTTAGAGATGAAGCACCCATTGAGATATTATCTGATGATGAGGAAACTGAAATAGAAAGATCTAAGCTAGTAACAGCTGTAGATGAGTTTCTGTTCGCAGATTTACCAGCCAGGCTAGAAAATTCTATCGATGAAGCGAAAAATTCACCAACAGATCCTCTTTTTAGTAATTCATATTTAGAAAGTATTATAAATGTGACAGATTGTAATACAGGACAAGATGTTACAAGTAATGAAGATAAAGAAAGTTGTGCCACAGTTAATGTTACTGACGTTTTAAATGATAATCAAAATAATGAAGATACTGCACTTAAATTGCCTCAAACAGAAATTACACATTTAGAAAATACGCCAGTTCCAAATGTTCCTAAAGATTCACCGGATAATAATAAAAGTGACTGATGTTATGCCTTAAGATAGAGTTATAAAACAGTATTTTGCTATTTCTTAGATTTAGTTTAGTTACAGTACTTTGATTCCAATATGTAGTTGAAATAATTGTAAGAGAGTAATAATACTATTATCATGGATCTCGCGATCTGATTATTAAAACGTGATTGAAACAATATTTTCCAATAAATGCTGATCAAGAATTAAAAAGTAATTCAATGTTATTTTATTTAGACTACCAGAGGTTATGACGATAGAAATAAAATGACAAGCATAGGGTATGAAAGTAGAGACACTAAGAGCCTGTCCAACCAAATTATAAATTGTCTGATAACAGTACAAAGTGTAAAATATACGACGGAAATATCAGATTTTGTTACCTTCTCTGACAGTGACGTCATTATTAAGGTATCTGAGATTTTATCCAGTGGTGGTACAGGCCCTAAATCTGTTGCTAATTAGGTGAAATGCCACGATCTTATAGAAGACTACTCTACATTACATCTGACGAATAATGTTTCTGATACCCAATCTTGGTCCTTTTCTTTTCCCAATTTTTATATTGATTAGCAGAGAAGGAGATGCAAAAGAAAAGGTACATTCTGTACATCCTTTTCTCTGTTACTTCGGTATAATAAGGGGTCGATTGCTTGCATAAATATAATGTTAATTTTAATAAAAATATTTAAAATTTTAGATAATGTTCTAATTACGGAGTGGAATGGAAGAAAGATACTGCACATTGGAGAGTATAAATTCGGGAAGCATTACGCGAATACACGCGGCCGCATCAGATGGCGCTGTAACAAGACGTTCGCGAAGTGCCGAGCCATCGCTATCACGTTGAATGGTCATATTGTAAAACTGAATAATACCCACAATCATTGAATACACTAAACACCAATGGGTAACAAAATCTCAGTATCATAGAATATATAGTGTAGACAAGGGTTGTAACGGAACTTTGCTTCCGCATCCGCAAGTGCGGAACTTCCGCAAGAAATATTAACTCCGCTTCCGTTATTTCTTATGCGGAGTTATAACGGAGGTTGAATTACGTCTTTAACTAACTATAATTGTTATACACTATATTTGCATAATAAACTTTATCTTGTAGTTATGTACGAATCTGTATTTTAAAGTAATGTAGTTTTAGTTATTATTCCTTTAGTCGCAAATGGCCTCCGTTACAACCCTAGTGTAGACGATCCTTGCATATGCCTGTGAAGCTGCAACAGAACGGAAATAAAACAAAACAATATTGAAGTCGCAGTATTTTGTTTCGTTTTTGTCCTGTCTTTTGTTGAACTTGTTCATAGCAAAAGGAAACAAACGCGAAGAGAAAGTGGGTCCGTTTTTAAACGAACTAGGAAAAACTTACATATTACTTTACTTAAATAATAATAAATTTTATTCCCAAATACATATTTTATTAATATATTTAACAAATATACTTATATTAATTACATTTTACATAACATTGTCATTTTAAAGCTTGCATCAAACGCATTGAATACGCTAAGAACACTTTAAAGGCACGAATTAGTTGATTTTATTCTTTTACTTACATAATCCAGTAAAACACAATAAGGCACTCAATTAATTGTGAGTTATGTATGTATGATAAATCTAATCTTTGTATGTATGAGCCTTATAAATAAACGCGGTATAAAGTTTAATTTAGGAATAAACTGAGTTTAAGCAAAATTTGTACTAATATATAATACTCAATTTAACTTTATTCCTCGTTTATTTGAAGCTACATAACCTTATATTCTAAAAAAAACTATATTTTATTGAATGAACACTGGCGGTTTGGAATTTTGAATTTGGAATATAAAAATTTAAACAATGGTTTATAAGAAAAAGTTCGATAGTCTCTGGATTATGCTAGGAGTGATTGTGGTTGAGGAAGGACCTGACGATGAGGGCGTCGAGCGTAGTAATGCTGGCGCGACAGCCAAGTTGTATGCGACGGCAGCAGGTCCAGCGCACCTTGTTGCGGTATCGCTCGTGCTTGATAAATTTGTGACCCCCTACGTGGACAACGACGTTCCCCCGATTTGACAGCCCGAATCTAACTGTAGACGAAATGTTAAATTAGATGTATGGTATTGTAAACGAACATGTAATGCCTGGTTTACATTTTTCCAGTCCCGCCTTAATCAGCGCTTTACAACTAGAAAAATGTACAATATAATCCACATAGTGTATTCGAGTGAGGGTTTATACTTTCCAGTTCTGTAAATAATGCAGTATTGAAATAATTTGAGCCGAGCACAACTGCCGTACTCAAAGTCGCTAATTGGTGTCACTTTCTGTGATTTAGTACGAGTGTATCTTAATGACTTATTAACCTGTGCAATTTAAAGTATGTTAAAACATAAAGGAACCTGTTCTGTTAAGTCTCTGATGTAAGGGCCTGTCCCACCACTGGTTGATAGGGCCAGATAGTTTAAAAATGACGTCACTGTCAGATAAGGAAATGAAATCCGATATTTGCATCACATATTTTACGCGTTGGATTGTTATCAGACAATTTACAATTTGGTGGGACAGGCCCTAAGAGTTTTATTGTATATATGATCATCCTATTGCTTATACAATAAATGTTTATTATTATTATTACTAGTTTATTTATATTAAAAAGTATTAATATTGTCTTTAGATTAGGAACTAGGTATGTAGTTGTTTTTGTTTTATTTAGTTACGTTAAATTTATTACAACACGTCCCATGCCACATATGTGAACTCTCCTCGTTAGTGGCATTGAACGTGTTAGCCTTTATAACGTATGATTTTAACTCCAATATTTGTTTCAGTCGGGTTAATCGGCACTGGGATTGATTGTTTTGCGTCGTACTGTCTCAGCAAGCAAGGGAAAATGGGCATTAATGTTGGAGGCTATAGGTTCAGATTCAATGGCTGTGCTAGGAACGGCAAGATCCGTTGGCGATGCTCCCGAGGGCCCTGGTGTAAAGCCGCCCTACACACTTACCGTGGCAGAATAGTTTATATACAAAGCACTCATAACTGTGGACCCAAACCTCCGGCAGTGTAAAACTATTGTATCCCTTTATACTTCGACAATATTTTTATATATTTTTTTCAAATATACGCTACGAATTTTCCCGCCTTTTCTATCCCTTTAGGTTGTGTAAAATACTCTTTTTATTTATATAAAACTAGTTAAGGAAACATGAATAAATGAAATAGTACAAAATATAAGCATGTATTGTATATTGTATTTACTAAAATAAAGCGCAATAAATATTTAGGTAAGAATTCTTATAGGTTTTCGAATATTTAATTATATTTGTACATTTTTCTCACCGTCCTAGAGACAACCATAAACTCTTTAAATAAAAAAAAAACTATTACCTCATAGATTAAACATGAATGTTGCCAGTGTTATTTATTTGACTATTTATTTATTTATTTATATTAGAATTGTATACATAAATGTATTAAATTAGCATCTACATATGTATTCAAAATATCTAATGTTAAACAAAAGTAATTCTTACTTTACAAGTTTTATTTTATTTTATATCATACTGTACTTCTTATTTTAATGTTTAGTTGTTGGTAATTTTTCATTTGTCAATTGGTTTAATTTATTTTTTGTCGAATTTTTCATCATACTGTATCTGTCAAGAGAATTTTATCTCATGTTTTGGTTTATTTTTCAATTTAAACTTACTAGGTTTTTGACATTTTATGTATTGAATTGTTTATTAAAGCTTGAACCCAATAAAATCGGGCGATTTTATATATATAGTAGGTATAGAATATATGATCTATCGTTTAGTGGCCGATCTTTGTCTCCGTACAAAATAATTTAATCTATCTCAAAGTTATTGGGTTTGGGTATTTAACAGTTTACTGGCAATTGGATTTTATACTAGAGAAAACCAGGATCAAATACAGGGTGTCCAAACATTTGTAAACAATTCAAGGATATCTTAAAATCAAATACGAATCATAGCAAATAATAATTGTATTTTCATGCTGTTTATGTAACATTTAGGTTTGGATTCTTTGATATACACAAATATTGATGTTTTATAAAAAAATAATAAACTTTTGTATGTAGAACATAGATATATGTGAAGGTTTTAACTATATATATGTAAAAATAATTATGTCTTATTTAGAAACAATTTCTTAATAAGACAAATACAACAATTTGGTACAAAATACTTTGTTATACATTGATTTTGTTATAGGGTTGACCCTCAATGTTATCTTGAAATGTTTAAATAATCTATCATTTTTAAAAGTCAGAAATAATCATTAAAAAACAAAACTAAAACATAGATATTGCTTTGTAAATCATTATTTTTATCCAATTTAAAATAGAATTAACATTTTCATATATTTACATATGTACATATTACATGTAGCCAAGTTTTAATCAACAAGTTATATGATATGTAATCTAGATTTTGACCCGATATATTGCTTCTGTATTTACAGAATGTAAACATATACAGCTGTACAAATAAACGCGGTATAGTTAAGTTATACTTAGTTTATTCCTAAGTTTAAATTTATACCACATTTATTTGTAAAGCTGATATTTATAATTGTTATTAAGATATTTGTAAAGTGTAGTATTTATTGTGACAAGTATATTATAGTGGTAATTTGAACGAATTAAAACACTTTGCTTTATGTTGAAAATAATCTATGAAATAAGTTTTTGAACTGTAAAACAGTAATACACTGAAAAATAAATAAGATACCTCACATAGACAATAAAATTTAAAATATTCATTAATAAAAAAATCCGAAATAATCTAAAATTACAATTGAATAAGCCCATAATTTCTTTATCATGTTTTTATTGTATTAACAATATAAAAAACAAAATTATTTACATAATCTTTTATACCATTTAGTCTACCTCTAACATACCGCCTAATTAACGTTCAATAATGTGGGTATTTGATAAAAATTACAGGTTATAAAAACAAAGATTTTATTTATTAATATATCCTTTGGCACACTCAGAGACAAATGGTTAATAATGTATCTTAGAATAATTAAATCTCCTTAAATGACGAATTAACAATGCAGTTGAAATTTATGTAAATATTCATTAGAGACATATCAGATGTTTATTTATGGATATTTATTTTATTTAATGTCGAGTAAATCCATAAAAATTGTATTTTTAAGGTTGTGTACGTAGTTACCCACATCTAGGGATGTATGTTATTTGCCAAATTACTCATATATAGGAAATTATCTTTTGATGTGTAATTTGATGTTTGTAAAAGAATAAAACTAGTCAAAACTTATATGTTTTATTTGGATCATTTCCTAAAAAAGAGAGATGTCTCTGCCTACCCTCTAGGTTAAGCATTTTCAATGTCAACAAACACTCAATTTACCAGAATTGAAATCTATAAACACTAGTTTACAAATAAAATATTGAGTAGAAATAAAACAAAACTACCTCAGTATTTTAAAAGATTTATAATTTATTTTAATAGTTAATAATAAAGTAATGGTTATTTTATGTAATCCACACTATACAATCCTAGTAATATACAAAAACTAAAAACCAAAATTAATAATTATAATACAAAAGTTAAAATGTGTAGGGTAGTATGAAAAATCTGAATTCATTGAAGCTACTTGATTTAAATATCTCCAAATACAATAGAGATCAAATAAAAGAAAAATACGCTTGTATTAATAAACATATGTACATTAAAATTTTATTAATGAAAAAATCACAAATACCCTCAGTAATCAGGATCGATTACAATTTGATCTCCGGACACGACGCCATGTTCTATTTTCAGATGTTCCATAATGCAGCCGACATTTCTCTCCATATCTTCAAACTTCATACATTTATATTGACATATTTTACATGAATAAAAATCATCTTCCATACAATCGAAGACTTTCCAAACCCAACTGTTGTCTTCTGCGAACAAAAAAGCAATATACATAAAGCAATAATACTGTGGGCTAAAGTGAAAACTCGAAAAGCATAAATATTTCCATAATCTGTGACATGTTTAGAGAAATACAATATAAAAAGGCTGGGTTTTTATAAACTGAAGTTAAAGAAACTTAAGGAAAAGATTATATATCTTACTAATATTATAAATGCGAAAGTTTAGATGGATGGATGTCTACTGAACGGATCTCGATAAAATTTGGTAGAGAGCATAGTCTTCATGAACACATAGGCTACTTACTTTTGTTTTTTTAATTTCCATGCACACAGAGTCATAGACAAAAGTTAGGAATAAAATAAATATGAGCACCACTACTTTGCTAATTAAAAAAATAAAACAATATAACATAACTCTTAAAGATCTATTTTATAATTCTGTGAAATTAAATAAATGATTATAATACCTATTGTAAAGCTTCCCTCACCTCCCGTCTTGTGATGTACCATCTTGAGGTGTCTGTTCATGTTGCCGGTCGCGTTTCCACCGTGACAGATGTTTCTGTTACACAACTTGCACTGCGCTAATGTTTTAGACACGCGGTTGAAGTACGACCACACCCAGCTGCGTCGTTGTTTCTGACCCAAAGCCTCTGCAAAAATAATTAGCCTAGTTAACCTATGTCTTCCAAACTATGTTCTACATCTATGCCAAATTTTAGCAAGATCCGTGGACATACTCTAGAGATACATACTCGTAGTAATGTCTATTTATAAAGGACTAGCTTTCGCTCGTGACTCCGTCCGCGCGGCATTAAAAAAACAAATGTAAGTAGCCTATGTGTTCTTCCAGAGTATCCTCTACATCTATGCCAAATTTCATCGATATCCATTCAGCCGTTTAGGCTACAAACTCTAACAAACATCCATCTATCCATCCATCTAAACTTTCGCATTTATAATATTAGTAAGATTAGTGGAAAAAGACAAAACTGCTAAATGCTAAAATCTGCCATCATATCTGAATTCACTCCCTTACTCCCATATCCTTTTTCACACAATCCTTCGATACTTTCTCCACTCTCATTCTGATCTTCTCTTCACATGTTTATATGCTAAACTTTGACATTACATTTTACAAACTTACCATAATATGCATCATCCATATCTGTTTCCTCTACAATAAGGCTTGAATCTTCCACCTTGATTTGCTGAGTAGACTGACTTACTGGAATGTCCATTTCAGTAGGAATTTCAGAATCTGAATCAAGTCTCGTTCCTACTTCAGTTTTGTATATATTCGGATGTCTGGCACGCACATGCCTGTTCATATTGTTTGTGTTACAAGCCTTTATAGATAGTACAACATTACATAATGTACAACGGTATATTATATTACTTAATTTCTTGAAATATTTCCACACCCAACTTCGTCTTCGGTTTTCTGAGGAAAAAGAAATCGATATGACATTTGCATCAATATGTAGAAAAAAAAGCATATTTATTTTTAAAATATAAGACGTTTGACCCTTTACAAATGTGTAGTTTTTGTTAGAATTTCATATTTATTACCCAACTAGCTTTCGCCCGCGACTCCGTCCGTGCAATTGAAAAAAACAAAAGTGAATAGCCAATGTGTTCTTCCAGACTATCCTCTACATCAATGCCAAATTTTATCGAAATTGGTTAAACCGTTTAGGCTACAAAGTCTGATAAACATCCATCTATCCATACATCCATCTAAACTTTCACATTTATAATATAAGTAAGAAGTAAGATAACTAACAGTAAAGGAAAACATCATGATGTGACCTGTACTCTGCAAAGAAATTCAAGTAGGTGTGGAGTCAACCTGCGTTGGGCTAGCATTGCTTGATTATGGCCTAGTCACCTCAAACTTGGGTAGACTTTAAACCCTACAGTAGGGACATCTATCGAAATATGCCCTAATTTTTTCTCAAACTAGGTTCTAGCTTTATGTTACTTACCATGCACCATACGGTTTGGTCCCTTCTTGTTAGTTTTCTTTTTAGTTGGTATCAAAACGAATTGCAAATCTCCATTATCTTCTACACTCTTATCTTCGGTTTTATTTTCACTTATCATTGTTTCACAAACCGGTCCAAGTACCATCGGTTGAGTTTTTGGATCATCGTCTTTCAGCAAATGGAGGAATTCAATTTGAAACCCCACCGCACCTTCGGTACTATTTTTATGTATATCATGTACCTCTTTATGATTATCTCTAATATGATGGAAGAGTTTCAAAGATTTCTCATCCGATTCAATAATCACTTCACATACATTACATTTTTGTTCATCTTCTGAAATTTTCAGGAAATATATTGAAACCCATTCTGGCAACACATCTGTAATTAAATTTTATTTAATTAAAATGTATACAGTTTGGGATACATTCCAACAACTTTGGCATTAACTTGTGTGGCGAGTCTTACAAAGAAAATGTAGTGGCATAGAATATGTTATATTTAAGTTAGTTATGTGAAATTTTCTATGTTTAACATTGATTTACCAAACTATTCAAATGTACAGAAATTTTAAAGGGACAATAGTTATATTTTCCATACATTTAAAAAGCATAATTAGTGAAGGAAATGTTTTTGTCGATAAATATTTCTCAGACTCTTATTTTTGTTGTTTAAAAGAAGAATATAGCCTCAGTTAATGATTAAGTAAAGGGTATTGAAATAAAATACCAGAACAATGCATCAAGTTTTTAATTTAAGATAGTTCAGTATCAAAATGAAACAATTTTCTAGCTTGTTTAATTATGTTTTATTTAATAATACATTTGAAGCTAAATTTTCAAATTTACCTATGAGAGCTTGTAAAATTATGACTAATAATAAATATGTGCTAGTAAATGCTGAACTTAAATTGATATATAAAAAGTAATAAGACAATTTATATCAAATCATTGCTTAGTATACATTCCTACAGTACTTTGTATATTGTATTACTTAATGTCATTAAATAATGTGTAAGAGATCATTAGTTTCGAGTTCCTTAAAGCAATAATACTACATATTAAATTAGTGTCATTAGAAACCATCCGAAAACATTGGCTTTTTGTGATTATGAAAATCTCTTAGCACTTCAACACCGTACGCTTGCATATTAATCATAGAAATGCAACCCGTCTTCTGTCTGTATGAACAACACCACTGTTCCGCGCCACACTGTAGTCTACTCTTGAAAGTGTATGTATAACCTTTAAACAATATATGATGACCTTTCCTCGTAGGCACACATTGCACTAAATCTTCACCTGGAAATACGTTAAACTTTTAATTTCTAACCACTTAAACCATCAAACTATTCCTCTAAAGCTGTTAAATACTCAAAATCAACACATTTTCTTCGTGTTTTGTTATTGTCCAACCTAAATTAAACTACTTTAATTTGCATGATTTAATCGCGTGAAGTTTTATGTAATGTTAAAAGGTCACGCAAAAAAACATTTAATTAGAAATGTATAAAAAAAAGTTTGTAATAAACTCAAAACACGGGAAAAAGAAAAACACCAAGACGAAAGACAGATGACGCACCACATCTGTCATTGTGACGTTACCGTAATGTTGCGTTCCGTTTCGTTACTAAAATTTAAACTTTTTCAACAAAACAACAGATTCTTTACTCATTGATCATAAAATCTCGTGTAAATAAAAGATAAAGAGCAGAAATCAGTGAAAAAATGTTTATTTCGAACAAATCAATAAATGTTAATACATCGAGGTATTTTTACTAAATTACACCTAAATCTTTAATTATCTATTAAACACTTTTTAACTAATTACAACAGATACAAAGAAAAAAAATGTCTTAATGTTTAGATAAACCAGAAATATAAAAACCTTCGTCAAAAGTAGTCAAAGTAATCAAAGCACTGTTATCCGATATTTATATTCTTGGTTTAGCCATAAATGTTAAAGTAACAATCAACTTAAAAAATTAAACAGCTTTTATTTGTCTTGTTTGGAATTGATGCGTTTGCCTACATTACTGCGATTAACTTTTGTTGGTTTTTGGCCCATATCATGGTTATGTTCACCGGAAACTTTTACAATTTGATCTCCTGCAGTGTAAAATGCCGCTCTACATCCAAACCTGGCATAGTGACACCCCCATCTCGTTTTTTCTCCTAGAGCACGTTGTCTCATGAATCTGTATGATCCTACTCGGATCATAGGATTTCCTCTTTTAGACGTAGTAAACGAAGGACCTAAAACAAATGTTGTTAATTAATTTCTAGGATTGTCCCAGTCACTATATTCATTCTTTCAATTAAAACTGAATCAACCTTAAAATACAATACCACTTTTATAACGTGTTTGTGTAATAATTATTTATTTCAACGTTTCATATGATCTTCAATAGATGGCGTTAGTAGTAAGAGGTAAAAGGTTTTCACAAAATTTAAAAATGATAAACAGATTAGGTTATTGAACTTTTATATAACGGTTTTAATCATATTAAATGAATAAAAAGAAGAAAATATTCATTATTTACTAAAATTAAAGTATTGACATTGAAGTCTTAGATCTTTTTTCAAATTCAGGATATAATTTTGTACATATTTTAAATTAAACGCAATTTCATAGTCCAAAGTCCACTCCTTTATTTTATTAAAATCAACAAAAACAATGATAAAAATACTCACTTTTCACACAAGTGTTATAAAGCAAAATGAATAATTAAGTTTGGAACATATTTTAGGATGTTACGAGTAGAGCGACCTATCCCAAATTTTCTACACTTTTGAAAATTAAAAAAAAATTGAGACTTTAAGTACATTTAATCGCATGGGTAGATTTAATAAAGTTATTATAATCATTAAACATAATATGATCAAATTAACAGCTTTACATGATTAAACGAGCGTCGGTTGTTTAGTGGTTTAAGCATTTGACTAAACAATGCGATTTTCGTATTTCATGTGTACATAATTTAACCTTTTTACTGAAGGAAAACATCGTGATGCAACCTGCACTCAGCGAAGAAATTCAAAGGAAGTCAACTGAACCAGTGTGGTTGACGTCGTAGTCACTCAAGTATAGTGAGTTCGCGATGACGATTTGGTTTAGCATTAATTTTTACATATGTCCCGTTGGGGTACAGTATAAGGGTTGGTTTTCCGTGGTTATGTTGGTTGTAGTATCCGACAATGGCAGAGCCGCTACATTTGACTGATGCACGGCAACCATGGTATGTCCGCGACGAACAGTACCATCTCTGAAACTGATATTGACTACCTTTAACGTATTGAGATATCCTGTATGTGTACCCATTGAATTTTAGAAGCTTTGTCCCATTCTTCATTTGGATGTATGATGCTAAAACAAAATAGATGTATGGTTAGTTAAAATAAACGATTTTTTTATAACTTTAGGCGATCCTTTGCCTAAGGAGGGATCCTTAACCACAAAAGCGTCCATATAATGTTAAAATGGCGAACTGAAATTTGTCTTTGGACATCTATAAGAAGGTTTGAGATGCGTTACCTTTTAAGGTAAGAGGAGATATTCAGAGAACGGATGTTTTTCTTTTAATCTACACCATTCCACTGCCAAATCCTTCCCCTTCCCAACTTGTATTATAAAGTGATCGGAAGAAATAAGTAGAATTATCATCCAGCATACAAAACAGCTTTAATTGGCATACACTGTGGAAAACTTCGAAACTATCAAACCTATATCCTAACTATCCATTTAGTTCAAATTAAAAGATTTATGACTTTTTTGTCATTATTGACTTTGGTAACAAAATCCCCATTTTCAAAAATCTTCGATAACATAATCGAAGCAATTGTAGTAGAAAATTCTCTACCTTCCGTGTTCATATATCTTCGCTAATCACCGAATATTTGGACTTTGACTGATCAAAGGTACATCCGTAAAACATACGAGATAGCATATGTCGTTTGATAATTCAATAAAAAAATTGAATATACTTATAACAAGGAAAATGCATGAAAATAGTTTTGCATATTATACAAAAAATATTTTTTTCGTGAATACAGATGTCTAAGTGCGCACACTTTTTGAAAAGACCTAAAATTAAATACGTGACAGTTTTGTACTGAATCAAGGACTAAAAATACTTTACTCAAATAAAGCAACTTACGTTTGATAGATAGTCAAAAATGTAGATTAACAAATCGTAGATAGATCGAATTATTTACCAGTTTATCTTATGTTCGTTCTCTTATTGTAATAAAATAACGATGGCACACAATTCAAACACATTATGGAAGACAATTTTAGCTCTCGACGCAGCGTGGAACACATCCCTGTGCGCATTTACCTTCCGTCCGGGTGGGATTACAGGATCATTCCCAACCGCTACCCCGCACTGTTCCCACGTGAGAATAAAGTTACATCCGTCCCACCTTTTACTTCCACTATCACCAACAAGATGACAGATGGACCCGTTATGATATAAAATATGTTCCAACCGTCCCCTCGTCGCAAAAGGTGGGACGGATGAAACTTTTTGTTCTCATCTTGGGACAGAGCGGGATTATACTGAAATAATAAACTGTCATAACTAAATTTTGAATTTTGTAATACTAGTTTAATGTAAGCATTTTGCACTGTTAACGGGAACCACATAAATATTAGGAAAATCCTTTGCTGTTGACCTTTGTACTTTACATAACCACATATATGTTTTTTCCTGATATTTACGGAACACGTGCATTTTTCAGCGTATATTTGGGATGTGTGACGTCACATTGCTCTTTGAACTGCGGCAGCGTTCTCTTATCGAGACACGCGACCTTCAAACGTGGCTAAATGGGACAAAAGTAATGTGACAATCAGTTTTAAATAAGTCCATTTTTATGTGGCCATATTTCAGAGTTGGCCATTCTATGATAAGGCCAACAATTCACCAAATAGTTACGTCTTGTGCATAGTTTATTTTTATTTACCACTAAAGCTAAATACTACAAACCTTACCATAAAAACTTAGTGTTTCAAATACATTTTTTAAATCCCACTTATACAGCGGCCGGCGTGGATTTTAGTAAAACCTGATTGAAAAAGATTATGTGTAATTGCGAAATGTGATATAGACAAATATAAAGGAAGCATTTATACCGAAAACAGTGTAGTTATACATATTATGGTGAAACAGATAACAACGTTGCATTTATATTAATCAACTAAGTAGTGTAACTATATTTTGCGGTATTAAAGTTTTTACAAATAGATAATGCACAAGATATCATATCGTCCTGCTTTATTAGGACTAATTTATGGTCACCCGCAAGAGGCGTGTACTTTACATAGTCGTGTTATCAGTACCGGTAAATGTACGAGTACACGAATTTTAGCAAATATATTTCTGTATCGTAAATCGCAAATACAAAACAAATTACACAACATTTTAATCCGTAAACGGATACGAATTGTAAGAAATATCTACGTAATTTATCTTCATTACTTAGCACATTTTTCAAAAAGATGTTGTAATTTATTACGTACATATGATAAATTAATAATTAAAGATACTACAATAAGAATAGCTTCCGCCCGCAACTCCCTCCGCGTGGAATTAAAAAAAGATGAGTATCCTCAACATCTATACCAAATTTCATGGAAATCCGTGCATTTATGCTACAAACTCTAACAAACATCCATCTAAACTTTCACAATTAAAACATTAGTATGATTACGTAAGTGATATGGTTAAAGACAAATCTGCCAACTATGTTTTGACTACAGACTATACTATACAGCTGAAATTATTTCTTCTGTCGTATGGAATATAACGTTGGGTTTATTTAACATCATCTCGACGTAATTTTTATCGCTTAATCACAAACCAAAGTCCAACTGTGCCCAATACGTGAACGCGAACCAAGGACGCTCGCAAACCAATTATAATATTTACGTTATGAATGACTGCGTTATAACCATGTGTTTCTTCTGACGAAAAGTCTATGTAAATATACAGTTATCTCAGTTTTTTAAATATGATTATTGTATGTTTTAAACTGTCTAGAAAATGTTGACAAAAATATGCCTTTATACCACGAGAAGGCAAACTAGAATGGAGTTTCGCACATCTTCCTTTTGTTTAAAACTTCCTTAACGACTATTGGTGTAACTAATGCCATATTTAATTTGTATCCATTTAGCAGTTTATGATAGAAACTCTAACAAACATCCATCCATCGATCTAAACTTTCACATTTATATTAGTAAGTAAGATAAATCTTAAATCTACAGTCCCTAAGTAAACATAAGTAACTGTGTAATCAAATTTTACTCGACAACGCATTAAAAATTCAAATTGTGTCTCGAGTTCTATTTTTCAGACATATAATGTCTGCGAAATCTCAATACTTATCTATTCTCAGAAAAAAATGATAGAACCGAATGGGATTAAGATTATATATATAATTTTCATACTATCTTAAACATAAATCAAAATCCTCACTTGAGTATTCAAAAGGAATCATTTTTATCACATTTGTATTAAAATATTGATATAAAACGTCAGTTTGTATGTAATAATCTCTAAATAAATGAGTCATAGGAAGATAAAGTAATTAAGAAAGTCCGTATTAAATGCAATAAAAATACGTGAAGTGGAAGTAATTCTTCGTTGCGTCGGATGAGCACATAAAGACGGAAGCCAAAAGTCGTCCCCTTCCCTATCCAATTAAAATGGAATTAGAAGGGGAAATTGACTAGAGAAGTGAGCTTACAGGAAGGATAATTAGATAGAGAAATAGATCTTTTTTGTGGGAGAGTTATGTCAATTAAGGGAAAAGTCTACAACCAAAAGTATAGTTTTTATTGAAACCAAGATTTTTTTTTAATTATTTTCCCTTAATATGTGACTCAAAACCTATACTGAAATTTTTTTTTATACATAAGGTGGCAATTAATTTCATAATTAAATAAAAAATCATGTAGTTAAGGGTTAACTTCTTGGAGACAGCAGTCATTTGTTTATTCCAGTTTTTATTTTACAATTGAATTTGAATTTATTGCGTTTTAAATTTTAAATTATTTCGACCGTTAGGATTATTAAGTTGGTTATATTATATTTTATTGATATTGATTTAAAAAACTCAGTATGTTAATTGGTGAAACGCACCTTTACTTTATCTATAAAATATAGTCGGCAACATTTTTTTCATATCAATTGTTATTTCATCGTGTATTCACAAGAATACAAACATAACAAAAAATTCATGTAACACCATGACGTCATTTAACCTAATCTCGACAACGTCACTAGATTAAAATATTTTCCATTGTTCAATGTCATTTCTTATTATCAGAAATATTGGACTCGATTTCAAACACAATGCGGAATTCCGAGTGTCTTTATCCATCCACTTATGATAAAGATGTGCAAAAAACCCTTTTTGAAACAAATTATAAAGTGTTTTGTTGTTTTTTTTGTTATATATAAAATTTAAACTGAGTAAAATGTTTTACGGTTTTGCTGATATTTGCCCTCGAGAGTGATCTATCTTGCTTCGAATTGATAAAGCACCATTCCTCTCCCTTACTTTTGATTTTCCACACGCCGAATGGGAACCGAAGCGAACTCAATTTGGCTATGAACCTGGAAATTATTATCTATACTAATATTTTAAACAGGAAAGATTTGTATTTTTGTATGTAATGTAATAAATCAAAAACTACTGCGCCGATTTTAAAAAGTATTTCACTTTTAAAACTATAATTTATCTGAAAATGACATAGGCTTCTTTTATTATTATTTTTTTAATTTACAGGGACGAAGTCGAGAGCAACATCTAATTATTGATAAAATTGGTAACAAAACATGTCTGAATAGCTTTGTTAAAGGGAGCCCTAGTCAGTTTGAATTTAATAAGCCCTTTACCAAATGTCTCAGTATCAATTGCGATCGATTTAAATACTCGCCTGAGACGTCATAGGGCTATTAAAACAAAAGAAAACATTAGTCATGCTAACATTGTTTTATTTTAATGATTTTTTTTTAAAGTTGCGAAATATTTTTTGTCATATCTGATATGAAAAAAAAAGTCATTATTATATGTTAGATTTCCAATTTTTGCGATCTTTAGGCGATTCATAACTTAAGGATGATTGTTGTCAAACTATCATCTATATCATACTAATATTATAAATGCGAAAGTTTTAATTATTTAAAATTTTATGTGTGCGATCGTCACCGGAAAAAAGTATGACGTGAGAAGAGCCGTAAAATAATTAGTGCGAAAATTTAGATGAATGGATGGATTTTTGTATTGCAACAAACTTATTGTAGCCTAAAAAGCTGAATGGATTTCGATGAAATTTGGCTTAGACGTAGAGAATAGTCTAATAGAGCACACAGGCTACTCACTTTTGTTTCTTTTAATTCCACGCGGATGGAGTCGTGGGCTATAGCTAGTAATTTTTATAAATAAGTGATAGTCGATTGTTAAAAATACGATTATTATTAGTAATAAAAAATTGTCGGTAATTTATTTCCGTAAAATTGAATTCCATTTAACTTGACTATGTTCTAAAGTCCGCTACACAGCATCAGGTAAAAAGTCGAATAGTCCAGACTAAACTTTAACTGTACAGTTTGACTGTTCAATTTATGTCTACTCTCCATCAGTTTATACAAGTACAGTATTGTTTTTCTGTGGTTTTTATTGTGCAGTTTGATTGTACAGTTAAATGAACTATGTATAAGCTTTAAAACTACTAGTGCATTAATGTAATTATTTTACAATTTATCGTTTGATCACGGAAATGCTTTTCTTATCTTAACAAAACGTGGATAGTAAACCAACAGATAAGATGTTAGATATAAATTTGCCAAACATTTTTTTTTAATCTACACCATTGAAATAATTCTCTATGGTGATTTTATAGAATTCCTACTATTAATTCGTACTTTCGGTACAAATTTGACCAAAAAACCTCTAACAGTTTAAAATAACTGATTAAACCATTATTTATGTTGCAAATATGTCTAAGTTAAACCACAAGAGCGTTACTGCGTTCGTTATTTAAACGCCATAATACTCGATAATCGTAACATTGTGGAAAGAACGATTTAGAACAGCCTTTTACAGGCGATGCCAGCTGACGTCTAGGCGGGAGCTACCATTAGTTTACGTATTGTAGGTTCTTAGACGACGACACTTGGTAGAGAAATTAAGGAGTAAAAGGTTAGCATGTAGGAGGGGTGAATCGAATGTAACAAGAAGTTAGGAAGTGTGGAGGATACCAGTAGACTTAGAGAGATGGATGGATTGCATGAAAAGTGACATGATCAAGAAGGGAGTGATGACTGAAATGACGGGTGATAGTTATTTGGAGGACGAAAATTAAGGTCACCGACCCTACAGGAGTAGGATAATGTACGAGAAAATAATTCGGGGGAAGCCATACCCAAATTTGTAGTTTGTACTAAGTGTGCAATGACCTTTAGCTCGAACTTTCATCCACGAGCTATTTAGCTATCAGATGAAATATAAATTATCAAATTAATAACATTTATCGCTTTATTTAATACATAGTGTTTATTTTTAAAATAATTACTATGTACGCGAAATAATTATTTTATCGTTTAATAACATTGTTATCAGAATTTACGGTAATAATAATAGTTAAATGGCGGACATGTCTGCATTTTTAAGATTACGAATGTGAGGAATATATAAATACAAATAAAAACTTAGAATGAGCAGTTTGTAAGATAGAAACTAGACTATTATTTCTGTAATTTAAAAACTAAATCCCACGATATTGGCCAAACAATAACATGTGTAAGCTCTGAACCAGTTCATAGGTTCAGTTCAGCTCAGGTGACATAGACTTCTACAGTTGGGCTGTGGTTCAGAAACTACATTGCATACTATATCGCTGATCATTACTCAATGCAGGTACAAATTGAGGTGAAATATGAGTGGGCTGATCTGCTTTAGACATGAGAACCGTAAACTGATCTGCAGGTCATCAATTTTAGTTGAGTTACACATATATAAAACATTTGTTAATATGTCTATATATGTTTCCTTCACCATTAGTTAACCAATCTATCAAATCACTAGTTTTTATATGAATGTTGCAATCATGGATACTGTGAACACTGAAGTTTGTACTAACTTTTAGTACATTTGGAAGGTACATCCCAAAGCTTTAGGTTTATTTAGTGAAAAAACCTTTTAATATGTCATCTATATATTTGGTATAACTTCTTTAAAAGCAAAAAGTAAATTAAATACATTAGTTATCAAAGATACATGAACAAAAATATAAATTTTAGATATTTTGTCTAAATGAACATTATATTGAAATTTATAAACAAATTTTTAATATTTATAAATGTAAAAATTAATCACATAACAAGCACTTAGAAACAAATTTATTAAAAGAGTTATATAGTTAACAATACTCTTAATTCAAATAAAAAGGAATACATGTTTCAAAAAACATCAAGGCAGTTTATCAAAGGTTAATATAATTTCAAATATTTAATTGCAATAATAATGCTTAAATACTAGAACATCTCAAATACTTTTTTTTATAACATAAAGTGGCAAACGAGCAAGCAGTCACCGGAATCCACCGAAATGGAAAGCGACCACTGCTCATAAACATCCACAATTAAATGATGAAGATGCACATGAAGAGGATATTTCCCCTTCCTATGCCTCTCCTCCAGTGTCTCCACTTTTCCTTCCCATTTCCTCTTAAGAAAAGGGCGAAAAGGGTAAAGGACTAAAATTAGGCCTAACTTGTATATAAAAGGACAGTGAAACACAGTTTCAAATACTTATGATTTAATAGTTACATATTTGGTTTAGGAAGATGCTCCACGGTCAGGTAGAGGAGGCAGACTGTACGATTTGCCATCAGGTGTCATCCAGCAAGTAGGCGGATCATGATTGTGTCGCCCAATGCTCTCAGTAACTTTTCCCGAATTATCTATCCGAAGTTTCGCAGGACAGCAACGACTAAAGAAGTACCAGCAATACCATAATTGACTTCCATAAGCTCGTTTATACATGAAACGGAATGTATGATTTTGGTATATAAACAGCTTTGAATTCCCGCGTGTGTTGATAAACATACCTGAAAGGAGTAAAGGATAAGTATTTTATGTTTTAAATGTATTATTACACTTATAAAAATATATTTAAGCTTAATGGAATAAACAATAAAACAACACTTGTAAAAACTTTTTATTTCTAAGACACGGGTATTTTTATAACTGTACATCACTTTTTAAAAAACACAACTTGCACAGAATTAAACAACGATATTAATATTATATAAAAATGCCATTTATACTAATACATAATTAGTTACAAATAATTCTTGTTTGAACTTTTTTTCTAATAATTCCAAAACTTTAACAAAAAAAGTAAAGTTTCAAGTCATGTGCAAACAGATTTAAATCTTTGTTTTATAAGACACTGGTTACAGTTGCGTATGCGCAATCCAAGATACATTTTCAAGTCACAACACTTATACTTTAAATTGTTCTAGTTTATTTTTATAATCCCGTTTAATAAAAAAATATAGTAGAATAGAACTATGAAACAGTCTATTCTTCACAAAATCCTTATTCGCCACTACAGCGCGGTAAATACATTTGACAATTACACCTGCGTTTGACACTGATAAAACGATTTGATCCAAATTTTGAAGTTCTATGAGATGACAATATTCATGTTGCCACAATTTGGCGCTGTAAAAAATTGGACTTTGTACGGATGTAATATATTATAGATTGTTTATTTGTTCATTTGACTACTTTTTTTAGAACAATTCATTATTCAGAACATGTATATGTTCCGTTCGTTTAGCAAGATTAGATAGCTATTTAACAAAATACATAACTATTAATCAAGACAATAGCATTTTTGTAGATGAATGAAGTTACTATCACTTAAAAATTTCTATTATAAAACATTACTTTCTTCAGTTTGGAAGACGGTCAAGTCGTCATCATTGACTCATTCATAAATAAAAGAATAAACTTTTATGAATTAATATAATTTACTTTCGTGAAAACTACTTTTAAGGTAATATTTTTTTAGTACGACTTATTTTGTGATATGGCAACTTTTTTCTACGTCATAAATAGTAAGCAAAACAAAATGTAGCGTGCGTTGGTTGTTTTGTAGATGCCGTGTTTCTATTGAGAAATTGTTTACGGTGTTTACATTTAACAAAACAATATCTAAACGATTACTTGAACATCGCAAACTTCGTCGTATTAACATATAACAGTATAATAATAGAAACGTTATACATAATAAAATAAGTTGTGTGTTTAAAAGTATTTATCAGTGCATTTGTGTTTTAGAAAGTTGTTTGTGAAATGAGTTATCACTCTTTTAAGCTGTATTAAAACAAAGTGCGTGTTAAAATTAATATGAATACAGCAAGAAAATTTAAGTTTCCGTTAACATTCATACAATGTTAAATGTTAAAATTACATCAATACAATGTTAAAAAAATTACGAATCAGTCTAGTTACATTTGAATTTAGATTAACACATAATAATAAAATATCTTTTAAATGACAAGTAGTGTTTTATTTCTTTTCACAAAATGTCCATAAACAATACAAAACTATGCAAATGGTATACTAATTAAAAATATATTTTCAGAAGCTAATTTTATTCCAACAAGAAAAGGCAGCATGCTTTTAGTACATGATGGATACGCATTTCGTTTGAAGAACAAACTGGCTTATGGCAAGAAACAGTGGTATTGTACATCGAGAACAAAAACCGGCTGCCATGTTGATGTTACCACAGTTCTTCACCGTCTTCAAAATATTGTTAATAGAGTAAGAAACACCCATAACCATCCACCTCCAGGTTTCTATAGGAGAACTGATGGCTCTTTCAAAATTGTTTAACTTATTCCATGCCATTATGAATTTTTAAGACATCTTATGATGTATTTTACTGGCTTCGCAATTGGCAACACTAAATGTGTTGTCATTTTAATTTTGTAGCACTTGGTTTAAATAATTTTAAGACTGAAATGTTTTTCTACCTCATAATGTACCTCTGATTTTAGATTTATTCTTATAAGCTTATAAAAATAGACTGATTTTACCTATAGACTGATTGTTTTTAGTATTTCAATTCTTTTGTTACATGATTTAATAATTAAGTTATTTATTTATTTTACTCAATTGTAAGTTTCTTTTAGTTTAAATTTTTTAACAAATGGGAATTAAAAATGGGTAACAATTAATAGGGATTGTGGATTTTATACTACTTATATACACTGTTTACTTAGTAAAATATCTATTTTGGCATCATTTTAATTTTAACTGTAGTGTAAAAGTGTCAGTTTTCAATACATTCTTTTAAAAACATTGTAAGCAAATGGATCCTAATTCTAAGTGTACTGACTACTACTCTGACTAAAAATGTAAATTAAGATATTGTTTTTATTAAAAGTTTAATGTAACTAGTTAATAAATTACTTTTAGAAATAAGACTGAAGATACCTTTACATCTACCTCTGATTTTAAACTATATTTTTGTGTAATAAATTTAAATGAACTTATGAATGTTTTTTAAATCTTTACTATAGTAACATATCCCAGATACCTTTTTGCATCCATTTTCCTAAAAAAAACTAGCCGTTCCTGTACTAAGTTACAAAAATAACAAAGTTTTATGTCAACATGTAAATTCCAAACCATCTCATGGCATAATAAATATTCTATACAGGATGCCATCACCACCTATGTGGTAAATCAGTGGTTGATGATTGTGATGTCCATTCACTTGTTTCACTTTATATGGTGCTGCCCTTGTGCTTAAATACACCATACAATTCTTAGACCCGAACAAGGAGCACACCTATCTTTGGCCGTTTTTGGAAGCAAAAGTCAATGTATAAATATATCTACTATACAGCAACAATGGCTTACCACTTCTCGATGTAAATACTGTGGATAAAATACAAGTTAATAGACAATATTTGGGAAGTATTTTTGGAACAAGGTTAACGCATCTGACTGAAGTCCTCTAAAGATAGTTAGGACTGATGTTTTAAATGAATAGCGATAAAAAAAATCATTTAACCTTGGAATATTTGTAATAGGGTCTAATTAAAACAACACGATTGATGACAAATCATTGTAATTTATATTTTTAACAAGTTTGGAGTAGCAGTGAAATTTCTGTTCTATCTATCAAAGTATTGTATTTATGCGTCATAAAAATATACCCATGCTGTATACTGAGCTTACTAACGTTTAAAAATGTCCTTTTCTGGCTTCATGTAAGTGTGTAAATAATTTTGGCTTTGAATGTTACAAATAGCGGAATATAGTAAACTGGTAATCATTCCCCATTTTAGGAATAAAAAAGTAAAGGGTCTAATCGACCTTGTGCCGCACTCAGGAATGTTTTGTTTATATTTTAGGAATAAGAAACAAAAATGTCGATGTTAAATTCAATTTAATGTAAAATATAACTAGAAATAACTAAATTTATAAATAATTTTCATTGAAGCACTTCAAACAGAATTTTTTTTACATTGCAAACATTCAGTTACATTTTTTTTACTTTTCTGTCTGCTTGTCGACTTGTTAAACAGGTTCGGAGTTTATTATAGCATCCGACACAGTTTTTCTTCTTTAAACCTTTTACTGAAACATGTTTATTTGCTTTTGGCGCGACTTCCAAAAAGAAATTCTGGAATTTGCATGTGTGGTAATACTTTTGTTGTATAAAACAGCAAAAATACCACAGAAAACGTAATCAAGTTAATAAAAAAGTAATATATGGTTTTTTATTGATTTTTAAAGAGATTTGGAACCTGTTACAGTCCCACCCAAAGCGTATAGGACCGACATTTCTCAACACGACGTAGGAACTTATGACTTGAGGATAAAGTTTTTGTCATAATTATACATAGAAATACAAATGTAGTTCACCGGATATTGGTTAAAATAAATCGATAATAAAAGTACGTTTTAACATTCATATTAATTAATAAAACAATAGTATAAATATCTCTAGATTTCAAATAATCAAAATCAGAAGCCTCATGAATGCACAACGATTAAAATAATGAACCACAACCAAATACCAAAAAATAGCTTCATCAGTTATGAGAATAAATAATCTTATTTATATTATACAAACAACAACAATTATGATAAAATAAGGATTAACTATAACGATGAACGAGATGCCAAGAGCGTAACATTCAAGTAAGAGCGAGAAGGCAATATAAACGCCCTCTAGCGGGAATTAAGACAATAATATAGTGGGAAGTTTTTAGGTTCATGCTGATGCTGACCACTGATGGCTAGTATAACGTTATCGTCGCTAGTAACGAGGTAAGCCCTGCAGGTCTTCACTCTAGAACAGTACCAGCGCCAGCCTAGCTTTGTCGGATGCGGGTGTTTTGAGTACGTATGATTTTTATATAATAACAGTATACGCCCTCGCTTCGATAACACCTCACGAGCTGTTGACAATGTTGGTTATTTACAAATACGAGAAAATAATTACTCCTAATAAAAAAATTGATTTAGTTGTACCCTTTGGCGAAAGTTAATTTACAAGGTAATTCGTAATAACAAATTATAAAGTTGTTTTTTTTTGTTGAAAACGGTCATTTGGATGAATCAAAGTTAATACTAGTCATTAAAATTCTTTATTTTGTTTAAAAACATGCTTAATTTTATTAAAATATTTTAGGGTTTTTCACATTTCATAAAAAAAAAATATAAACTGTTAACATATACAGTTGGAATCGCTGTCGAAGATTTTCACGCTTTTCAAGAATTAATGTAAGGAAAAATTTTATTCCAACATAATAATGATATAGCATTTAAAACTGGTTATTATCTATTTTTAATTGAGACGTCCTTTTTCTCTGCAACGCCAAGAGCACGTTGTCCGGATCGAGATAGTACTTAGGCGGGGCATGGCAATGGTCCTCATTAGTCAGAGTAATCGTGTTGCTGCGGTCAGTAAAGATGTGTGCACGGCAGTTTTTAAACGTCGAACAAACCCAGCGACTCTTCCTGCTTTTATTGTATTGCTTCCGATACGTATATTTGCGGAATAGTAAGATATCCTTTCCTTTCCTCGACGATATTACTATGGCTGAATCTGTAATACATGGTGAGCATAATTCTCTTTGAAAGGTAATGTTTCGGCATCAAAAACTATAAAATGATGATGTTTGTGGCATCAGCTGAACGGATTTCGATGAAATTTGGTTTTGATGTAGACGATAGTCTGGAAGACCACATAGGCTACTCGCTTTTGTTTTTTTTTATTCCACGAAGAGACGCGGGACATAGTTATAATACTTAATGACAGTGACAGACTTACCATCATCGTCCAGATCGATTTGATCCCAGTCAACAGATTCTACATGGTCGTGATTCAAGTTTGACATAATTATATCGTTTTCATTATCCAAAAACAAGAAGGCGTTACATTTATCAGTGATTGCGCAGGTCCATTGTGAACCGACGTCAGTCTTTTCACTTCTGATATACTGGTAACCTCTGTGGTGTAAAATGGTTTTGCCATTTTTTGATTCAAGGACCAAGGCCATATAATCTTTATCAGCCGCATATTTAACATCATCCTCATGACCTTCTAATACTTCGATATATTCATTTTTTAAAAGTAACTTATCGTCAAATTTTTCAGGACCTTGAACAATGAAAAATAACTTTATATACCGATTCTGGGACTGAATAAATTATGTTTCAAGTAACTATTAAGTCAATCAAACGATTTTATTATAGTCATATTATATTTTATTAACACGCCTTAAATAATTTGTAGATACCAATTCAAATGACGGAATATCGTTTGGAACATTAACTTTAAATTTAAGTAAAGATATGAAATCATTTAGATCTTAACATTTATATTACTAAATAATGACAACTAAGTACAAGGATAATCCACAGAGCAAAAATTATCACAAACCTCAGATACAATAAAAAAACACGGTCAAAAAACATATCTGTACTTTTATGACACTCCTGACTAGTAACAAATAAAACCAAGTACTGATCAAAATCAATCAAAGCATTTAAGCTAAATTAAATCACATTAGACGTAACCTCAAAGACAATATCCTATTATTAGACATTTCCATATTAGATATTTCCAGGGCCTGTCCCACCAAGTATGATAACAATCGAACGTGTAAAACATGTGATGGAAATATCGGAATTTGTTCCCTTATGACAGTGACGTAATTTTAAGCTATCTGAACCTCGCATTAGCCAGTGGTGGGATAGGGCTTTAGTTATATATGAAATATTAGACTATAGCTGTTACTTGCGACTCCCCGTGAAATTAAAAAAAAAGTAAAAAGAGACATGACAAGACAATATGGGCTATGTTACTCACTGATATTACCTTTCTAGCGGTAAGTTTTTAAAATCGGCCCAGTAGTTTTTAGGTCTTTCAATACATACAAAAATTCAGAACATTCCTCATAATAAATGCTTTGTTATAAATAATCTTACCAACGAGGTAACGGTGATAAAACTACTTGGTTGTTTGGTTAGCGTTAGCTAAGCGCTTTATTAAGGCAGGTTTTGTCACGAGACAAACACTAAAACTCATATTATATTTTGGTTTCTTTACTTGTTGAAATAGCTTACAATATAATACAATATCACATACATATTACTAATGAATAAATGTGGATGGCTACAAAGGAAGAGGAAGACCGAAGAAAGTATAGATGGATTGTGTGAAAGAGGATATGCTTAAGAAAGGAGTGGATTCAGATTGACGGCTGATAGAGATGTATGGAAGAGCAGCATATAATGTGCCGACCCTCCATAGGGGATAAGGGCAAGTTGATGATGACATACATATTATTTAGTTCACTTGGAACCTTTTACATACATTCCTCTACATGATTTAATATAATTAGGTGGGGGATGGTTGTGATTACGGAAGATTGCTTTAATCCTAAGATTGTTATCGGTACGTAAGTACACTTTACAAGGATGTCGTGCGCCCCGGAAAGTACACCTCCAATTAGTTAGTCCTCGTGTCATAGCAATCGGATTACTGAAATTATACCCTCGATACCTTAGAAGGGATTTTCCATTGTTGACATCTATAATAACACCTGTAACCATAATTCAACCTTCAAAAACTTATTGCCTACTTCCACTGAGAGATTAGTAGTGCGACTCTGATTAAATCTATAAAGTCCGTTTGCCAAAAATGGAAATCGGACCTAATATTCATACTACGTATAAGTTCTCAATATATTCTACTATTATTTACTAGTACTATAGTATAAGAATTAAGTCTATAGAAAATCTAAAATTTTTTGGACTAATAAAGATTCATATAAGTCGATCGAGCTTATTCGTTTTCTTTTACTTGCACTCTTTTAACTCGATTTTAATGTTGTTTATAAAATGTCCAGTATTTTTTTTCTGAAATTCGAGAAGTATTTCGAGAATGCTTTGACAAATCTGAAATGGATTTGCATACATGCAAATAAAAAAAAACCTTTTTTCTAAACGTATATTTACAGTCTAATATAGTAGCCGTTTTCTATCATGACATATTTCTGTGGTGTATGACCATGGTTGTTATGATAGGTTATGACCTGTAAGCGGTCGTTGACCTCTATCCAGACGTTGCAGCCATATGAACCTCTACGTGTACATCTCCATCTAACTAATCCGTCCGGTCTCAATACCGGACCGGTGAAAGGGTACCCGCGATACTGTAACATTTTCTTTCCATTCGTGAGTATCATGGATTGGGCTAAAAAATACAACTTGCTGTTAATTTTTTTAGTTTAAAAATACGAAAAATGGCACCTATGAAGTTTCTTATATTTGCAAACGGAATGCATTGAATACTGATTTTACGAAATTTGTAAATTATTTTGTTAACAAAACTATTCCCAAATCTATATCGTAACAAATATTGCAAATTATGTGGATATATGTGAGAATTTCATAAAAAAAAATTACTAAGATTCATATTTTTTTTAGTTAATCGTAGTAGCAATATGATAAAAGTGAAACAGGTAAACATATAAAAATGATTACATTTATTAAAACATCAATAGAATATAAAAAGATTATATACAACAACCAAAAAGACAATGTCAATAAGTGCGATTTCCACTAGGCAGTTAGCTGCACGACTATCATTTTATACAGCAGTCGGGGCTGCGCTAGTTGAAAAATTAACACGCGGTACCATAAAAGTGATTGCGCCTGACTAGCCCTTTTGTGGAAATGGAAACAAACAATAGACAATAGACATATCGAATAAATTACCCTGGACAATTTCGTTTAAAAATACGTACGATATTAATTTGAAAACTAAAGAAAAATGTTATATACCTACATTCTCGTCTAGGCCTAAATTATTATAACTTTGGTCCGAATTTAAAAAATGTATAATTTTAAGTATAAAGTATAAGTAAGTATTCCAAAAGTATTATGTACAATGTTAAGATTAAATTACATTTAGCTTTATAAAGTAATATTCTTAAAACAATCAACGCAATTTTTTTTTACAAATCATCTGAACGTTTATTAATAGTCCAAAAATATTTACAAATTAATGTTTGCTCTAATACATATATCATATGATATTAATAATAAGAAAGCTAGTAAAAACCGTATAGATGTCAAATTATTATTTTATATTCACATCAACCATTTAGTTCTTGTCTGTCTATCCACTCCTGGCATTCCACAACGCCTTCCGTGCGTTTGCTGCGCCGAGTAGAAAAACTCGAAATCTTGTCTAACAATATTATAATTAATCGATTATAAACTCACTGTTGTACTTATAGTACTGGCTACTGAAATAGCTTAGTGAAGATTTTTTTTTATTGTAACACGAGTTACTCCAAGATTTCAACATAAAGACCGTCATCTGTTTTCTCGTAGATGGGCGGAGTATGACTGTGTTCATTAGCGATGCATACGAGTTCGTAATCATCGTTGACGTGTAGGCATACATTGCAGTTCCACCTGATCCGTCCTGAGCAGTACCATCGCTCACCACCACTCATGGGCGAAGGGTTGGTAAAGGAGTACCCGTTCAGCATGAGCAAGGTAGCACCATCTATCGCGGTTACCACTGTCACTGTAATTAAACCATTATAGCTAGTGATGGTTCTATTACGAATATTTAATTTCTACAATACTGTATATATAAAATTATCTTCACGAAGAATACAAATTACACGTCATTTTGTGAGTCAGGAAAAAAACACAATGGAGTAATTTTAAGTTTCTTTGACGCTAAAAAAAATAAGTACAGAAAGTATTGATTCTTTTGGTTTTTGCATTTTACATGTAGCGCTTTGGTGTGACAAAAAACCTATGGTATTTTTAGGAAAGGACTAGATTAGAATAAAAAAAAATCGAGTAGCTGGTTGGGTTAACTACATACATTCGTAGGTAGCCATTGAGATATTGGTACAGGTTTAAAAGAAACTAAAGCCCAAAGATTATTTCTCATCAGACGTGTGAATAGCCCATTTATACTCAGTAGACAATTAAGCTTAAAAATTGATAAAATGAAGACATTAACTATTCTAACTTAATGTTATTCTAATTAAACTTTAATACTTACTTGTAAAAATAGTCCTTTAAATGACTTAATAAACACGTTGACTATTTTTTCATTCTTTGATGACGTAAAAAGAAAAAAACCAACAATATAAATGATATGTCTACTTTATTTCAAATGTTAATAATATTTATTCTAAAAGACGACTACATTTTAAGCCCCAATAATTTTATAAAAGAATAAAGCCACTTACAAATTAAAAATATTCCATATACTAATTTGAGGTACCTATAAAATTTATTTTGTGCTAATATTTTAAAATATGTAACTATGCATATATTTGAGGTAAAATTGAACTATATTGTACTTATATAATTACGTACTTATATTTACTAATAATTTAACCTATTTCAATAATTCTATCGTAAAGTATATTTTATTCAAATAATCTATTCAAATGAATTATTATAACATCTACTATTAATTTAATAGTAAATAAAAATGTATCATTTTCATATTTCTGTAAACCACTGAATTGAACTCGATGTTTAAATTTTTTTACGTATTGCACATGTATAGCATAGCCAATCATGGCGATTTTTTGTTTAAATTTTAAAACACTATTTTCATTATGATAATAAATTGGGCTAGAAACCTTACAAGACTTACATTACAATATTAAAAACGCACACACTACAATAATATAATATTAAAATTAGAATATTTTATAACGCATTAGATAAAAAAAGACATATGTCCTTACATTTAACTTTACAATTATTTACTGACAATTTTGTGAGTATTTTAAGAGTGTGCGTTCTAAAGATACATTATTCTGTCACATCTAAAAACCACTAATCGCATTTTAAATTTTAGAGTAATAAGCAAGATATGGTAGAAATTCCGTAACCATACCATGCACTATTAATAAAATATTATATTTAATGTCAGTTGAATTCATCATCATCATTTCCGCACACATTAATTCAACATTAAAAAAACAAGACACGAATTTCATCGTTCCAAGAAACGAAGGCTTTGCATTTTAAGAATATCATAAGTGACGTTCAATACAGACTTAGTCCAATAAATTGTTAAAAAAAGAAAAAAATCTAGAATAATCTTTTTTCATTCAATAAAAAACATTAAAGTTTTTGGTAAAAAACCTTTACAATTATTCTAAAATATGTAATAATAATATTTAAAAATACTCTATTACCGCAACTACTTACACCTAACGTACTTCTACTTAAATGTAAAGCACACTACGATTAATCTTTTTTTTTTATTGTGTAGTAAAATATACATGTTTCGGCTTAATCTCAGCGTCCGGCTTTTCATGCAAATGTTCTCCTTTCATGACTACAATATTTAAATTATCATCTGTTGTCAATGACGCCTTACAATCATCAGATTTACTCGCGACACACTTCCAAACGGTGCCTTTCTTTGATTTTGTACGTCTCGTAAATAAATATTTTCTATACAGCAGTGTGTATTTGCCTTTTTTGTTTCCTTTTATTAAAACTGGACCTAAAATCATTCAGAATTAAGTTGCTATTCCGACTTAACGACTAGTCGCACGTCATTGGACGCTCGCGGCTGTTATTTAGTTATGCACATGTTTTGCCATTGGAAATAAGATGTACGAATCCAGACCAAAGGCAGCCACACGCGTCTGTAACGTGGCTAGCTGCTAATTAGATCTAAAAATGTCAAACTAAGGTAATAAATAAAATTACGAAAACAACATCTAGATTTATAAGAATCATGCAGTTAGATAGTAAAAAACACGTTTCAAAGCACGCTGAATAAACGCGCATTTTAAATGTCAAGTAAATACTTAAACACTACATTCCTTACATACTTCAATAACACTGGAAAGACGTGGATTCACCCAAACTAGAGTAACAGGCAAAAGTCATATGACCTAATATTAACTAGCCTATCCTTTAGTTATATGTTAATAAATGTTATATAAATAATAGACAATAAAAATCAAACAATTATATTTTCATACATAAAACTATTTTTATAACATTTGGACACTTTTGATTGATTACATTTGCCGCAAGGAGCTTTTTTACACGACCCCAAGTTCTACTCGTTTCATTTTGCATGCAATTGAAATTAATTTTTAAAATTAGAATAGACAAGTAAACTATTTTTTGTAATAATCATAATTTATAAATAAGTAAATTTTAAATTACTTCAATACTACAACATCCACTTTATATAGCTTAATTAATTTGTAATTATTTGTATAATTAAAAAAATCAATAACATAACAAAATTATCAAACTAAATGGAAAAATAAGTGGTAAAAACATAAGGTTTAATTTTTTATGTTAACTAAGTAATACCTAAGTAAGCATAGTCACATGTCAAAGAGTAAAAAAAAAATTAACAAATTACATACTTATTCTTTGGTACAAATCAATCAAATGTTAAAAAAAGGCTCTCGAATTCATCAAAAAAAATACATTTGTTTTGTTATTCAAAGATAATACTTACTTTTTCTTTAAAATGCATGATTTATATTAATTCTACGTAAATCTTATATCTATAATCTTTTTTATGAGAACACTATGTTAAAAGTTTTAGACATAAAGTTTGAAAATTGAAACCTTAATTATTAGGCATAAAAAAGTTTTTTTTCAGTATTTTCCGCATTCTCCATATTAGGAATTCTTACGTAGTTACCTGTATTATTCATATAGAAAACGGGAATGGAATGATTATGTTCTTCATTGATCACAATTAACTCACCATCATTAGTGAGAACAACCTGAGCCTTACAATTTTTTGATCTCCTCGAAGAACAAGTCCAACTGGTTTTAGCCTTACTAACACAGTTCTTAGCAAATGTATACTGTTTATACACCAATAGATTTTGTCCTCTTTTCGAAAGAATAAAATGTATTTCTGTAAGTAAAAAATGCAAAATACAATAAAAAAAAATCTATTTCTAAAATAAAATAAATACATAATGTAATTTTTTTATAACATTTTTTGCCGTTTTTATCTAAATTTTCAAATGAAAAGCGTGCTTAAGTTTTTTCAAAACGTAAATCATGAAAAAACTCAAGCAGCAATAGTTTTTTTTTAAATTAGCTATTGATAAAAGGTTAATGCGAAAATTAAATCGGTTTTTTTTCTGTTTGTAAAATATATTTTATGTCAGCAGGCAAAGTTATATCTAAAGAAGGATGGTTGTCATTAAAATTGAGATTAATTTAAACCGTGTCTCCGATTCACTTGATGTAAGGTTTTACAGCCTTTCTTATAATGACTTGAACAAGTCCAGTATGCACCACATTATTTTTGATTACACCATGAATAAATATATCCCTGTTACAGCAAAAATCCATGCATAGATTTTCTAATCCTGGAAGCTGGAAGGAATGATAACAGCCTCTGAAAATTATTCAGGAGAATATAATACTTCATTTCATTAAATAATAAATAAATAAATATGTATTGCCGCACCAACTGTTACATAATATAAATGCCACATTCACATATTACAAATATATGCATGTTGCATTTTTTTATTAATTTGTATTAAAAATAGCTTAATGTAATTCTTACCTCAATTATATAATCATGCTGTGGTAATACTATTGAAGTTGTACATTTAAATATTATATTTTAAAAAATGTTTTAACAAAATAAAGCACCACTGTTTATAGTTAAAAAATTATCTGATTATTAAAAGTCAATATTTTTTTTCTTAATTCATCTTACATTTTCAGATAAAAGTTTGTGACAGTACCTTTTCATTGAAATATTTTTATAGAAACAATAAATATACAACACCTGATTTTGAGTTCAAACAGGAACATAAAAACCTTTTTGTATAGAAAAGTATGTTTGACATTTCTTTGCGATTGGTGGATTGTTGATTGCATCTACTTACCAATTGCAGATATGTAACACTTACCTGAAAGAAATTAAAAAAAGATTAGGCATTGAAATGAATGTCTCGGAAACACTGTTCATCAGTTGCTACACAATACCATTTTAGTTGTGGTTATAAAGGAATGCGAGAGAGTCGTATACAGCGTATCGCTAACCTTGAGTTGCTAAAAAGTTATATTTTTAATAGTAGTAATTGTATTATAACCTATTTGTTAAACAAATCTGTAGGAAAAACAGTGAAGATTTGCCTGTAATATCTCTTTTGTTGCATATTATTAGTTCTGTTCTAAAATATGCAAATACATTATTTGTTAAATAGTATCCAAATAGTAACAAGGTATCTCAAAGCAGGATAGAGTAATAATATACAAACTTACCTTGACTCCAAATAATGCATTCCCAAAATTTTCTCGGATATTTCTCCCCACTGAATTCAAAACAATAAACAACTTCTAACACTATTCATATTAAAAACTCTATTCACTTTAAACTGAGTATATTTTCTCATGTTATGAACAACGCACGAATATACTGATCACTATAGAACTCAAGCTTTGTGTTAACATTTCATAACGTATTTCAAAATTTGAATACATCTGAAATATATCACTTTCATAAATAATTAAGGAACAACAATAACATAATGAATTATAGAAAATAAACAAAACTTCTACTAAGTTAGGTTATACTTCTGCGTTTGAAGTTTGAAACGTCAAAGTTGTAGTTCAACTTTTCTCTCTTCAAAAAACAACACTTATTTTCGCGATTTGGCCAATTTAAAGATACACGTTAAATTAATTTTGGATTATGTTAAAATAATTTGGTAGTTCATCAATATTTCATATGTTGCATGTTAACATGTTATTGACGCTTTATTGCTTCCATTACGACTTTAAGTAGAATTAATAATCGGTTAACATCCGAACAAACTTGACATGTAGTTTTATTTCAGTTAAAACTGCCATAAAGAGCAACAAAAAGTATTTTTCCTTTCTTTTTTGTCTTTCAATTTGGTTTTAAAATACTACGAATAAAATAAACGTTAAAATCCGACAACTAAAAACTTTACAAAAACCGATATTCGAGAAAGTACTAGTGCCTCCCTAGTTGTTGTACAATTGTCAAAAACAAATTTTCCGATTTTTGTTTTTATTGTGTTTAAATTGGTTCTTTCTCTTATTACAACAATGTGCGATTTTACTAAAGAGTGTAAAAATAACTTTCACGTGAACTGTATGTTGTGCTATTATTGCATTAAAAGACGTCTTAAAGAAATAACCTATATGTGTCGTGAGATTACAAAGTTGTAAGAGTGTTGTTATGGGTTTTAATTATGTTTAATAGTGTTATTAATTGTGTTTCTATATGTGATATATCTGGTGTGTGTTCAATTCGAGGTTTTATGGCGATTCCTGGTACTTTAATCGATTTGCTGATCTACGCGGGAAGGTAAGTGTTAGTTGTTTATTATTATTTACTATTATCTTTCGAAGTACGTGTTGAAAATGACTATTTTTAATAATGTCTAATGTTAGGTACCCTCTAAGATACACCGTTGTACCACCGTTTATATCAATAAAGTTAATTTATGTGTTATGATTTCAAGAATAGCATATTATGTTGTTGTTGGTATGATTATTTTTGTAGTTGTTGTTCAACTAACGTATTGAAAATATGAACTATTACCTTATTGTAACCCAAAATAGCTTTCTAAATGAATTAGTTTCTTATTTAACATATATGTTTGTTTATTGTGCAATGTGTTTTCCTCTACATAGTTTAAATCTGTTTTTACTATAATATGTCTGGCTATTTGCCATATTATTTATGTGTCTAAGATTTTCTAGGCATGTAATTCATTGATAGATCTTTTTGTTTTTATATTTTTTGGTATCAAAGTAGAATTGTGATGTGAGGTAGAACTTGATGTGTTAATGTTGATTTATTAATGTGTATTGCTTGCTTAAAGGTGTTTTAATAAATCTTTACATTAATATTAGTCTTTTATTTCATTTTTAATTATCTTGTGTAGCAAAAAATTTTTTGCAGTAACAAGTTTTTCAATATAGACGACTGAAAAGTTGATTGTATGGTAAATGGTAAAAATTTACATAATAACATAACACTTTTGTTGGATCAATTTCCAAGAAGGTAAAGAACAATCAAAATGGTCTGGATTGGAGTTATATACTAAGTAATGTTTTTTACAGGTAGTTTACAATGTTAAGTCGCAGTTAATGATAGATTTAGTATTTGCAATAGGCATATTACATAGCTTTTATAGCATCAAATAATGTAACTATTGGTTTTCCTAACCTCAATACTTGCACAAAATAAATGTTCTGTTTTATAAAAAAAATATCACAATAATGCTTTGTAAACAACACCTATACAGGTTGTTTCAGATGGATGAGTAGAGAATACTGGTTAAGAAATAACTGTTTTTTTTAAGTATACCCTGGCTTCAATGGCTTTAATATTTTATAAGCAAATATTTATCTCTATTTTAATTATTTGTGTTACAGCTCATGAATCTTTTGAATACAAGATGATACATTGTGGCAGGAATAAAAAGAAACCACTTTTAATGTACAAGGGTCATACATATTATCAACATATGAGTTCGAAGATGTTTTACTGTTCGAAACGAAAGTCCGGTTGTTTGGCAAGAATCAAACTTGATGATGATGGGAAAATCATAATGGCTCTATCTGATCATAAACATTTGGCACCGAAATGTATTGAATTGTACCCAGGAAAATTTGTGAAAATATAATTAAATGCTTATTTTCTATTATGTAGCCTTAGTCAAATGTCAACTTTGTTATCTTATTAAAAATGTTTTTAATATATGAAGGTTTTTATCCCGAGTAGGGTTGGCAACAGGCAGGAGGCCATTCGAAAAAATTGTGCCAAATACTAGTAGGTTTCTGATACCCGGAGTAAGACCTGTCGTGATGTATGTATCTGAATGTTGGGCAGTAAAAGGGACGGATGAAAGGAGACTACATGTGGCAGAAATGAGAATGTTAAGATGGATGTGTGGGTCAACATGAATGGATAAGATACGAAATGAGTATAGTAGAGGAAGTTTGAGAGTAGCCCCAATGGTAGAAAAGTTAAGGAGTAAAAGGTTAGCATGGTATGGGCATGTTATGAGGAGGGATGAATTGCATGTTACAAGGAGAACATTAGTTATAAGAGTGTAAGGGTACAGCGGTAGAGGTAGACCGAGAAAGAGATGGATGGATTGCGTGAAAGGTAACAAGATCAAAAAGGGAGTGATGACAGATGACGTATGATAGAGTTATGTTGAAGGACAAAAACCTGGTATGCCCATCCTGCGGGAGTTGGATTAGGAGGATGATGATGAAGGTGTTTAATAATGTAAGCATATTTTTATTGTCGAAGAAAAACTTTTGTTTGTAATAAAGTAATAAATTGTTTTTTTTTTAAATAGTGATCGTTTGAGATTTTCTTAAACAAAAGAAGTATTCAATTGATTATAATTTTTGTATTCTTTATTAGGATGTGGAAGGAAAATTAGCACCTTAGTAAATGTAATAATGGAAATCGGTGACAAGTTTTTATTAAGGAGATTTGATATCTCATGTTACTATTAAAAGAACATTTGGTTTAAATGAAAACTGTCTTTATTAATAGTTACTTACTCTTAAATTCTCTGATGTATTTTCAGGAAACATTAGCTACAAATTTATTCCATCTTCAAAGGTGAAAGGGAAACATTGGATATTGTGCAAGGAGTATACATACGCGCAGCACATGAATACCCTACTTTATTATTGCACGAAAAAGAACACTGGCTGTAAAGCACGCATAAAGTTGGACGAGTATGGAAATATTATAGCTTCCAATCTTTTTCATCAACATCAACCATCTCCATGTTACTCTGTTCTCTACAATCGCTAACTACCCTAACGCCGGTCGTATTTATCAACGTATTGAAAAAAATTGTGACACTTCTTACTGTTAACATACAAATATTGCCTTGTGAATATTCCTGATAGACCGTTGACACAAGCTTTGGCATGGTTACAAGGAATATTAGTAAATATCATAGAGTCTGATATCATAACTTAAAAAAAATAATGATAATTTGTTTCTTATACAACTTTGTCGCCAACAAGATTGCCATACTATATTTTTTATTTTTAGAACGTAAAAATTGATACAAATAAATGTTACTTTATTTTTTTGTTAAATACTCATTTTTTTAATATTAAGTTTGGTTATTATTTTTTTAGTGGAAAACTGATGTTTTAATGTATTTATTATTAGAAGATATCTTAAGTTTTATTATAGCAGCCTATTATAGCCTTTGTCAGCTTTACTTTTACAACAAAAAAATTTCTTGGCTTCATTCATTTGATAACCGTCCAATTGTAAAAACAATTATCTACTTATGTGCTTATCATCTGAATTATCTTGGATACGTTAATAATTTCTAGGTAAAACTATTTCCTCGTAATGGGATATGTTACTGTAAAGGTCGGAATAACGGAGAATTCTAAGACTTACCGGTAATACCTAAGATTTACCACCTAGTTATCGTTTGTTTCGAGTTGGATGTGATTTTATTTCGAGCTTATGGTATAATTTAAGGACTTATATAAATAAGATTTTACTGAATTTTATCTTATACATTATATTTACTCTTAAAATAGGTACATCGGGTCTAATTATTTAAAATAATGACGAATGTAAAGGTATCAAAAAATAAAATAAGTTAAAACCAACCACTATTGTATATGCCAAATTTGTATTTTAACTAATGCAGTATAATTTATGAAAATGAAGAAATATATGACAAACCTTCTATTTTTATAAGTATAAAAACTATATTTTAAAAAAAAAAGTGTTTTATTTAATCGTTTATATGATCTTATATTTAAATTTAAGGATTTCATATCAAAAATATAGCTTACATTTTTATTGTTGTTTTGCAGATAAGTATATGTATCGGAAATTTTTCGAAAAACTCTCTAACAATAAAATCATTTGTAAGATTTGCTCAACAAGAATGGGCCGAGGTAATATGGTCCGTCACTTTAAATTAAAACATCAATTTGTGAACCGTGAAACTGAAAAGAAGGATAATTCTCGTTGTACGTATGTCATTTAATGTTAGTCAATGTGATATATTGGTCCTTGTTGTTTATTGCATTTTTAATCATTTTTTTATAGTCGATACTAGGAAGAAACCTAGCCCTTGGGCAAAATATTGCATCGAGGTGGGTGAAAACCAATTCCAATGCGTAATGTGCAATAATGTTCTAAATATGCCGAAAGCCCACGGCAACTTGAAGCGTCATATTAAATTTAAGCATCCTAAAGTTTTTGAAAGGGAAACAAAGGAAAGTTTGAAATCTTTTTGGAAACAATTTGGTATAAATTCGGAGGCAGAGGCACAGAAAATAATAAAAGAGAGTGAGGAAGATATAGAAGTAGAAGAAGTGGCAATCGGAGAAGCAGAATATCTTGAAGAATATATGGTCGATGAAACTGCAACAGTGGTACAAAGTGATCCTGAAAATGAAAAGAATACGGAAGAAGGAGAGCCTATGGAAGGAGAATCTGGAGACAGAGTTTCAAAGAAAAATTATGATACAAATACAGACGAAAGTCTAATCGTATCTGAAGTTCACGCAGTCGATAAAATAGTAGATTTTGGAAACTTAGAGTTCGTAAGCGAAGACGATGCAAAATTCGAAGAGAAAATCAAATGGTTAGCGGATAGAGCAATCCCTGGGAAGAGTAAGTGTTTTTTACATTTAAAACAAATTGCTAACATTCGTTTTTTATGTGTTTTGTTTTCGTTTTTATTAATAAATTTCATATTTCAGAAAGTTTTAAAACGCGCATATGGAATTTCTTTAAAGAAATTAAAAAGAATCGTATTTACCAATGCAAGCTTTGTAAGAGGAAGCTCGCAGGATCTTCTAGAAGCTCGTCGAATCTTAAGCGTCATTTGTTGTTAGTACATGAAAAAGCGTATGAAATTATAACTAATAGTCCTAATTTTCATAAGATACCCAAAGGTACTATCGACAAGCTACAGAAATATATTATTAAACCTACAGGTTAGTTCAGTTTTTGCTACTTTAAACAAATTTAAATAGTTAAACCGACTATATTCAAGTTTCAACGCTACACAATTTTTAGTTATTCTACTTCACACAAATTATATCCTACAATTAAATATATAATTATGTTTAATTTTAGACAAGACCTTCGAAACATCGTACTTTGAGGATCAAGGAGACAATCAGTACAAATGTAAGATGTGCGATGAAGTTATACACTCCGACGCGTCAGACAGCGTGTTGTTATTTAAGCATATTAATGAGGAACACTCTGAAGAGGTGGTCGGTGGTATTGAAGAACCTGACGGCGATGATCAAGAAGAAGGAAGTGTTCTTTTTGTCAAGAAGAAAGATTTACAAATATCCTAAGTTGTATAAAGATAAGACAACACGTTCTAAGATAATGAACTTGTAGGTCACAGAAAGAAGTGTTATAGGTAGGCCACACAGAAGACAGGCGTCCCTTTTTCCTTTTGGTCCCTTTTCCTTCCCACCTTTCTTTTTCTTGTGAGAAAGGATGGGAAGGGAAAGTGCATTTGACGGTGGAGGAGACGCATAGGAAGGGGAAATATCATCTTTTAGTGCGCCTTCTTCGTCGATTAAGGGTAGGCAACGCATCTGCGTTTGCGGATGTTTATGGGCAGCGGTTGCTTCGCTATTTTGGCCGATTCAGGTGGTCCCTTGCTCGTTTGCCATCTTATAATATAAAAAAAATAGGTCGGTGATAGGGCAAGTGTTAAAACCAAATCTTACGTAATAATACTACGTAAAGTAATAAAATACGCCATCGCCTCGCTCTTCCTGAACTTTTGGTCTTAGACCGTTTTTCTTTGTTTTTTAAGCTATGGTGTGACTTAAATTATGTGTGTATAAATTTATGTATTTTTAACTTGTACATATATTTTAAGATACTTCTAACAAGATTTTGTAAAGTATTTACATTGGTAATATGAATATAAGAAAAGATGTAAAATTAAAACATACGTATAATAGTGGAAGAAAAAAATGTTTTGTGATTTTCTTCTCACTAATTGTTTCCACCGCCATACCAACGGCCCAAAAATACATTGATATCCTGAAAGAAATAAAAAAAAAACGTAGATGAGAAGACCAATAGTGTAAATATTCTGTTAGAAATGTTAAACATAAAAAACACTTTTTTAAATTGTTATTAATCAATTGTACCAAAATTGACTTGAAGTATATTACATAATATGCTTTATAGTTCAGAATAAAAAATATTGTTGTATTTGTTTATGATTATAAATATTATATTTTTAGGTATTTCGATAAAAATGATTTAAAAAAATATAGACGATCGGCCAAATCAACAATACTTGTTAATTACTTTAAAACTAACACAAAGTCAACTACATATGTAAAGATATCGAACGTTACGTGGTGACGACTAGAAATGTACTCAGCTATTGAGCTTCTAAGCGAATGACGGACTGTCGGACCGAGCCCTGTGAGACTCCTTGCAAGTGTTTTATAAAACTACCCCCCACTTTTCCTACTTTTTCCTAACAATATCGTATCAATAATTGTTATTTAATATATTAGTTTGTTTTGTCTTTAATTATTACTGATCGTAAATTTGATAGCGAGATAAGTGCATCATTTGTATTGGCGTAAAAACTAACATAAATGTAAGTTTTATTGCTAAAAATGTACAAAAACATATTTCTATCCCACTCACTACAACGGTATGTTCATGCACAGATGTTAGTTATTGGTTTGTTTTCATCACAAATGTTTTCTCATGTACAAAAACATATTTCTATCCCACTCACTCTCTTTAAAAAACAAAGACAACTATATGTTCATGTACTGATGTTAGTTATTGGTTTGTTTTAATCACAAATGTTTTCAAAGATAGGTATTTCAAATAATACTATTGTTTCAGGTTCATTTAATTACACCTTTATACCAACTAGAAAAGGTAAACGTTTGCTTATGTTGGATGGGTACACATACTCTCAGAATGGAACATCTTTCAATTACTACTGTTCTAAAAAGGACGCCGGCTGTAAAGCGAGAATAAGGCTGGATATAAACGGCCGAGTCCATCAAGCTCAGAACGTACATCTTCATGAGCGACCGAAATATATAAAAACACCTACTGGACGTTACTTTAAAATATAAAGACTACCAACCTATTGTTATTTTGTAACCTCAAAGATTTAAAAAGAAAATAAACGTCGCCTAATTGCAACAACCCTCTGGTGTCCTCCGATATAGAACCTTTTAACCAAACGCACATACGTTCAGAAAGACAGTTTCGTTCATCGAAGCGGTTTACATAGTTTTTATTAGTTGCAATAATTGGAAAAAAAGAAGTAAGATAAAAAAGTATATATTTATTTACTTTTGATTCTTATAGATTTTCTTTTGTTTGCTTTTACTTTCTTCTATAAAAAATGTAAAAGGTAATATAAGAATAAAACGTGTGAATTAGTAAGTATCATAAATGGCATTTATTTGTTGTCTTTAATTCTAAAATCTTTGTAAAAAGAAAGGGCATGTGGCATATAAATAATGTGAGTTATTAAGAATAATAAAGTTAGTCGTCATTACGCATTCCTAAGATGTCGTTTTATTTTACTTGTCTGTCAATACTACACACACCTACAGAAATACAATACGCAACATGATGCATCCACACGCACACAAACACAAACATTTGAATTCACATAGCACTAAGACGGAAGGACCCTGGCTCCTACAAGACGGGCCTAGAACCTAGTGTAGGAACTGTAAAATTTATAACAACTTTATAAATGTAAAATCATTGTTTTTTAGCAATAATAATCCGACCCATATGGACATGTTATGCGACGAAACGATGGGGGACATAAACCAGAAAGTGTTAAGAATGAATGTGGATGGCGACAAAGGAAGAGGAAGACCGAAAAAGTATGGATGGATTGTGTGAGGATATGCTTAAGAAAGGAGTGGATTCAGATATGACGGCTGACAGATGTATGGAAGAGCAGCACATACTGTGCCGACCCTCCGTAAGGGATAAGAGCAAGTTGATGATGATGATGATGATAAACAGGTCTACTAAAATTACTCATTAAAGTTGTTTCAAAAAAATATTCAAAGTTTGAACAGCCAATTAATGTAAATAACGAGCCGAGTGATGAAGTTTCTTTATTGGTCTGTTTATGGTTTTTGACCGGATTCCCAAAATAAGGAGGTACTCAATTCGTCTGTATGTTTTTTTATTTTTTTTAATGTGTGTTACGGCATAACTCCGCCGCTAATGGACCGATTTTTATAATTCTTTTTTTATTCGAAAGGTAGTTCTTGCAGGTGGATCCCATTTTTTGTTTGATTTTTCTACGAAACTAGTGAGATGATTGTAGGGTATTCGTAAATTTCACTGACTTTTTGTTCTTTTTCTGCAGTTATTTCAAAGGATTATTCATTCATACCTACACATCGCGGTAACAAATTACTCATGGTGAAAGGATACACGTATTCCCAAAATAATCGTTCGAAAAATATTTTTTATTGCTCTAAAAGAGGTTTTCAATGTAAAGGCAGCGTCCGATTGGATGAACGGCGACGGATTGTCGAAATAAGGGGGGAACATTCACATGGACCTCCACAATACAAAATTACAAACGAAGGGCACTACAAGAAGTTATATTCGTAATGTATTTGAAGGTAGTTAAAACAATTAAGTACTCGGTATTTAAGTTGGTATGTCGATAAAATGAGATTTAATATTTTTCCTATCAGTGACAGCTTTTTTCATTGGTGTCGATTTTAATCATGCTTTTCATAATATCATTATCATAATATAATAAATGCGAAAGTTTGGATGGATGGATGGATGGAGGTTTGTTAGAGTTTGCAGCCTAACCCGTTCAACGGATTTCATTGAAATTTAGTATAGATATAGAAGATATTCTAGAAGAATACATAGGCTACTCCTTTTTTATTTTACTCGTCCGGAGTCGCGGAAAGCTAATAGTTTAATATCGACCTCACTATCAGTGGTACTTTGCTATTTCATTTGCGTGCCAACTATAATACTGGGTACTATAGTTAAAATTGAAAACATCTGGTTGTAAATAATGATTGTTTTCCTTCCAAGTTTTATTTTTAGTTATTTAGTTTTAAATCTGTTATTTAAATAAAATTAAATAAATAAAAAAGTATGCGTTTTTTTAACCAAACAAAAATACTCGTTCGTACTTCTCTCGAAGTTGTGTTATAACCGAAATACACCGAAAGAATTTCGTATTAAAGTTGACTAGATTGTGGTTACGCTAGAAGACTTATTTATTGTTAAATTTTATATTTTCTTACAGTTTTGACAAAGCATTATACATTCATCTCCACGTATGGTGGGAGCACTCTACTCATGGCAAACGGCTTCACGTACTCTCGAAATAATCGTGCAGGTAGAACTTATTATTGTTCCAAAAAACTAAGTAAATGTAAATCAAGCATACGATTAAGTGACGAAGGATATATTATTGAAATCAAAGAATGTCATAATCATCCACCTCCTGAATACAAAAAGTTAAAAAACGGAAGTTACCTTAGGATAAGTTCGTAGATCTTAAGATATTTAATTTAGTATAGCACAAACTGTAATGGCCTCTGCACACTGCTGTGAAAGCGAACCAGAACCGAAGCGTAATAAAACGCTATCTAGTTGTTAAAACTTAGAATGAACGTAAAACAAAAGCGTTTGCGTACTCTAGGAGACAGCTTTTATGTGGACTCAATTAAGATCGTAACTTTTCTTTGCATAAAGCGTGCTTTTTGACAAGAAACTCACGGATTTGGTTCCTTCCATCGAACCATCCAGACAGAATCTTTATACGATGCCGAGCAAAATAGCTTTTCGCTTTCGCTTCACTTTTTTATATGTACTTAATTAAGGCTATTTGAATGCAATATTGAAATTCCATTATCATTATATTCTTGTTATAAGACTAGTTTATAGATACTACTTCACTTTAAGTGTTAGGTTACATTAGTACGATTTTAAATAAATATGTATTAGGTAAAAGAATACGAATTTGTCGCTTTCATACTTATTTCGAGTATTGAAAACTCTTACCTCGTTGTTTTGGCTTTCATACTGATGTCACTAATAATCAATTTTAAAGAGTTTTAAAAAAGGCTGAGGAAATGTTAAGCAAGTTACTTTTTTATGTGTTTTACAACAAAATGAAAAGTTCATCAGCAGTTTTCAATTTACAAAAAATCTGCCACTGTCATTCGCTTGTTCAAAATTGACGATAGATTTTAGAATTTAAATATTTCTTTTACACGTTCTCATGATATATAACGTTCACGGATAACACACATAAAATAATAAGCTATACTATGTTAGAATTAACATATATTGTAACACGTTATGTCGTATATTAGTCAAGAAAGTAAACTTTTCAAAAACAAATTATATTGTTTTTAATAAATGTTCCAAACACATGCAGTGTCGATTCTAGGTCTGTTTGGATTCTGGGCGAGATTACAACGACGCCGTCTTTTACTATGACTTGGAGGGATTCAGAATGTTATGTGAGAGTAATTCGTAGAATTTTGGTGTTCCTATCTTGAACGTCCTAGGCAGTCCCCCAACCTTCCCCTATCCTAATGCTGGTAATGATGTGATTCAGTTTTTAGTTTATTTTCTCACATGTTTGTACTTTCAGGTTTTAATTTTAAATTTATTCAAACAAGATTCGGTGGTAAAATGCTTATGTTTGACGGTTATACCTATTCTAGACGTTTTCCTACTATGAACTACTATTGCTCGAAGAAAGACAGAGGCTGCAAGGCTAAAGTGAAACTTAATGCTATGGATGAAATCGTTTCTGATATCAAATTATGTGTTCATGATCACGAACCGCCAAAATATAGAATTAGTTCTTCAGGCATATATGTTAAGATTTCGTCATAATATTGTTTTTTTTTGTATAAATGAATAATTGGTAAGAGTAGAAGACATTAACTATGAACATAATTTTTGACATAAAATACCTATATTTATGATGGTTTCTTATTTGTTCTTAATGTATTGCGTACATTTTCAGTTGAGAATGAGTACACGTTGGTACCAACGCGGCGCGGCCATCTTTTGTTGATAATGGGCAATTACACATTTTCTCAAATGAGGAACACAAATAATTTTTACTGTTCTAGAAAAAATTACGGTTGTAGAGCTCGAGTGAAGCTTGCGAAGGATGGATCTGTCCGGGAAACCTGCAACTTGCATACACATCCTCCGAACAGGTGTATGGTCCCCTCGTAAGGGACCACCGTCAATTTATAGATCAAACAAAGCGAAATTAATGTAAAGCTAAAAAATACTAGAGTTCAGTTCTCTAGGAATCTGTAGGAATTATCGTTTTATATGTGAACCGAAACCTTATTTAAATTGACCGTAGTAACAGTATGAGAGTTCATAGCAGAATTATAAAAATAATTAATTATTAGCTTATTCCGGATCCTAATAGAAATATTTGAAATTACACTGCGATGTATCTTAACTTTGCTTATACCATACTAAGAATTCAATTGTTAGGACAAGATAACAAATATGAACAGTTATTAGATAATACAAATTGATGTATAAATAAATCATCTTTTTTACATAGACTACTTATTTTACCAAATATGTATACCTAATAAAGGTAAAGTATACTCTATGGAAGGTCAAAGATTAGGAAATTATTTCTTCAAAGCCCGCTACACACGCTCATTTCTGACTATTCAGATAAAACTGGGCATGTGTAGCGGGCTTAACAACGTTGTCGTATGGACAGATAAGTTTGGTTAAACATTTCTTAGTATTTATAATGTTATGAATTACGTTAACATATACAGATTTATATATTACGTTACGTATAACGACCGTAGGCTCCGATCTCCTCTGTGGGGACATGTAATGAGCTGGTGATGATACCGATTTTCAATATTTATTTTATGCAGATTTTCCATATGAGTTCATAAAGTCGCAGAGAGGAAAGCGACTTCTAATGGTCGATGGTTATACATTCTCGAATACAAGTTACAACAACTGGGTCTGTTCTACGAAAATAAAAGAATGTAAAGCTCGGCTCAAATTGAATAAAGAAGGGGAAATCACTCACATTCACAATGAACATATTCATCCACCGCGGAGGTACATAAAGACTGCCAGAGGGGACTACGTTCGGATCTAAATTTAATAACCCGGAAAATAATCTAATGCGTAGATGTTCAGCCCGTGACTAGTTTTAATTAGCTCTCGCTTTCAATGCACCGTACTTAATCTATAATGTTTAATGAAATTAAAAAATAAGTCGGACGGATGAATTTTTTTTATTCTCATCTGTCTCTACGTAGGGACAGGTGGGATGACGGTTGGGAATAATCCGTTATTAATTATTGGCTAGTTATGAAACAAACACATTAGCATCATAAGTACGAAAAACTAAAAATAGTTTGTTGTATTAAATTCTGTAAATGTAACTGAATATTTCATAGCATTTTTTGGTACATCGTAAATAAATAAAACCATAAATACTTGTATATTTTTTTATATCCCTTAATTCCTTATCAATGTTTATGCATCTTTATATGAAAATTTTAAACAAAAGGTTTGTTAATATTTCTTATTAGTTCTAACTTACTATGGTTTTATTTCTTTTTTTCCAAAAAAAATCCTAAAAAGTTTTTAATTAGCTGTTTGACTGCCAGTATTAGTTGCGAGTTCTTATGAATTAATCCCGAACACAGTTTTATATTTCAGGATGTACGGAATACAACATTATCAAATCGCAAAGAGGCAAAGATCTTTTGGTTGTCGATGGTTACACTTTCAACCAGAGAAGTGTGAATAGTTGGAAATGCTCTTCGAATCCTCTCTGCAAAGCGAAGTTACTAATGATCGATGGAAAGATAGTGTTCATACAAAATGAACATATGCACGCGCCGACGCAACGGAAACAATTGAAAGATGGTTCGCTGTTCCGAAGAACTATGCTATTAAGGTCTGCAGATGGCATATACTATCGTTTAGAATAAAGTTAGCTGTAAATGGTTAAATTTGCTGAACAATATATCGCTGCAACATTTCTGAATTCCTGAGAGTCGTGATCTCTTTTCTTGATCATCTCTCATAGGACGTTTCTCTTTACTGTGCGATTCTTAACGACGTGGATAGCGTTATGCATAGACGCATAATGTCAATTGGATTGTAATTCAATTTATGGCTGAACACAATAGTCGATCTCGAACTAAATTATTTATCTGTTTTGCAATAGAAACCTGTTCTATTATTTGCAAGGCAATCGATTCATTCTCTCCAAATGCATTTTCCATCAAAATATTCCAGATCTTAATACGTTACATGCCACTAACAATCAACTATTTGTTTGTGGCATTGAACGTGTTGAGTATCGATTATTGAGTACGGCTGTTAGACAGAAGACGATAAATAAGGAAAATAACAACTACCTCTGTTATTTTTAGAATGACTGAAAAGCCGTTGGAGTACATGAAGTTCATCGAAGGATCGAAATTACCATAGACCTTAAAATTCAAAAGAAATCTCAATAGTATTTTAATTTCTTGTATCTTCTAATTCCTCTGTATGATGTAGATAATCTTCAAAGTATTAAAAATAATTATTAATAACATAATATTATGACAAGATCGATAGATTCACACTTTTCAAAGGTTTATTTATGTATAACAGTCCTTTGAAATACCATTTAATATTATATCAAAACAAAATGATACTTCTGTTTCTTTATGGTGTGGTTAAGCTTCTATCAATTATGGTATTTTCTTATAAAATTACCCTTAAAAGTAATTAAGGTAAACACTGGTTTACGGCGACGGGTATGTCCAAGAATCTTGCCAACTCCTGTGATATTCTATACTCAAGTACATTAGAAACATTGTAACAAAATTGTATTGTCTTCTCTTTTATTCTCCATATAAAATTGAGATAGAGATATGTTATTGATTTTTGGGGCAGTGGAGTCAGGCTAAATTGTGATTTTTTTATCATGACACTTAAGTTTAATCTAATTGTAATTACAATTGTTATAATGCTCATAGATATAATATGTTTTAAATATATTTACCAATGACCCGAATTTACAGTTTTTAAATTTATTAATCCAAGATTGCGACTAATATGGTACATTGTTGGTAACGCTCAAAGTTGGACGGAATCTTTTAAACCGTCTTAAAAGCTTTTAATGTTCAAAATACGAATACCCGTATGGTGTCACAATATGGTGGTTGTCTCACATATACCCACCGAGGAACTCGAGCCTGAGTGAAGAGTGACAAGGCCTTAGTCACCAACGCTGGATTAGTGTTGGATGGTTGACTTAACAAATATATTTGATTTTCTATGCATGTTTTTAGACACCTTTTTTAATTGATACTGTTGCTTTAAACTCAAAGCAACACTTCTCGTCAGGTTACGACCAATCTATCCATACTTCTAGTGACATTGACAGCTGTCAGCTAGGGACGTGACGTTTATGCCGATAATCTAGAGTTGCGCCAATTCTATAGCACGATACTAATTTTGTTCTTAACAATATAAAGATGCGTCATGATGTTTTCCTTACTGTAAGAACGTTGGATAAATGTATTATATGAAATTCGGAAGAGTTAGCGACGTTTTCTACAAAGAGAATGTTTTTTTTTACTAATTATTCCTTTCTAATTTAGACATGAGTTACGAATGGGTGATATCACAACGCGGACGCAGTATGATTTTGATCGGTGGATACACGTATTCGCAATTGAAAAATTGCCCTAATACCTGGGTTTGCTCGAAGAAGAACATAAAATGTAAAGCTAAAGTTAAATTGGACGAAGACGCTAAAGTCATCGCCTTGTATGATGTACATTGTCACGCAAAGCGAAGATATGTTTGAAATATAATTATGTGTTACCAATTTGTTGTGCATTTTACTACTCAAAAGATGAATTGCAAATTGTTTATTTTCCCCTGAAGTTGTTTTTGTTGTATTCGGTACTAAATGCATAAAACTGCACATTATTTTACTCCTATCTACTCTCTAATACCCAAAAATTAATTAAATTGATTTTTATGTTGCAGATTTAGGATGTGTACAATTCTTGCCAGCACGCGGACAAAAAAATCTGATTATGTATGAGAATTATCTCTTCTGTTTTCCGGGTGTTCGGAGGACATATCTACGATGTTCTAGATACTCCCAAGTGCGCTGCAAAGTTACCCTAAACATCACTAAGGAGGGTAAAGTGATTAAGAAAAATATGGAACACAATCATGATCCACCAGAAATTTATAGGACAAAGGAAGGGGAATATTTTAAAATTTAATCTAGTACCAACGTAATACTTTGGTCTGACTGGACTGAACTGAACTGGACTTCTGGAATAAAGACTTGCAAATATCTCTGTATCTATTTCAAAGTTACTGGTACTGGAATTGACTACCACAGCTGCTATTTCCACTTTAGATATAAGACATAAAAAAGCCATCAAAATTCACATCATTGAGACGAAAATGTCATGTGATTCGAAACAGATAATAACTTTGGAACCGTATCTGTAATCGATAATCTTAAATATTCAAACAAATATCAATAAAGCTATACCATAGCCTGTTTATTTTTTTTATTAGAAATGTTGGAAAAGATCCTGGTCTTAATTCTAAAAGTGTACGGATTTATCGAAGAGTTTTGAATTGGTCTCTTCCCCTCGAATGGTTTACTATTCTACTTGTATATCACTAGAGCGTATTTGTTGTTATTATTTATCAATATTTCTGAATCTACTTCTGATTTTAGTAAATTTGGTTTATACCAAAACTTTAATTATTAAATTATGTTTAAATTAACTAAGCTACTAAATGTTTTTTTTTTAATTTAATAGTGCGTTACGCTCGCGATTACGTTCGCGCGGTAAAAAAGGGTTTGAAGTGCCACAACCGGTACTGGTTACATCTACCATTAAAATAGGTTCTTATTCAATACATTTGTCATTTAGGAATTAGGACAAGTTAAATATATTTCATAAATATTCGCAGAATATAGATATATCCCGTCAGGATGGAAGAAGAATTTGTTGCTGCTTAAAGGATATACATACTCTCAGACAGCTTCACTGGGTCTTTGGTATTGTTCTAGGAAATACAACGGATGCACGGCGAAAGTAAAAATGAACAATGAGGGGGTGATTGTGAAAGCAAATCTCGATCACAATCATAACCCCCCACAAATTCACAGAAATAAGTCTGGTGAATGCTTTGTGGTTCGAAAATAAAAATATCTTGGTATATGTAATGCATTTTTATTAAATACTAGCTGTTCCCGTGCGGCTTCATCCGCATGAAATTATTTTACTGTTTACATTTGTCAAATTCTCAATTGCAAATGTTAAAACTACCGTTGCCTCGATAATTTGTTTCCTTAATGTTGGCAGCTTGTAGTTAATGGTCCCTTTCCCAGATGAAGGTTTTCCAATGTACTTACCCCTTAAGTTTAATAGCGTGAAAATATATAGTCTAAAGCGTGACGTAAGTCACAAAGAAGTGTGTGTTTACGCTTTATTATATTAGTATATATAGTTATCGTAATCTATAGTTTTAAATTCAAATAAAGCTTCAATATGTTCCTATTCATGTTTTATTGCAAATGATTGAAAAAAGTCGGTCGGAACTGGAAATGTGTAATTTCATGGAAATTTTGAAATTCAAATCCTTTTCCCTTCCAATTGTTATTAACCTGTCTAATTGTGACAAAGGTATATCACATTTTCTCTAATATCGTAACTTCATTGGATTACTTGATTTTAATGTTGCAGATTTAGGTTATGTACAATTCCTGCCAGGGCGCGGGCAGAGAAGTGTTATTGTTATGTACGAGAATTATCTCTTCTCATTTTCTGGACTTAAAAGGACAATTCTACGATGCTCTAGATACAGCCGAGGGCACTGTAAAGCAGCCTTGAAGGTTAACGAGCAGGGAAAAGTGCTCAGGAAAATTATGGAACACAATCATGACCCACCAAAAATTTACAAGACGAAGGAAGGACAATATATGCAAATTTGATCTCGGACATTCATGGTACTATAACCGATATTGCGATGCGGCCAGAAATATCTTGTATTGGAACCAAATCAATTTTTTATGCAGTTATAAAAACTGTTAATCGTATCTTTGATTATCCAATTGTCATTAAATTAACAAAGCTAGTAATACTAAATGTATTTAATTTAATAATGGCTTTTACTGGCGACATTACATTAAATTAAATAAAAAAATATTAATAAATATATGCAATCTTTACTCAGTGTTAATCCTACAATTCGCACTTTTTTATAATTTACTGGTGTAAGGTTAATTTTTTATCCAACAGCTCAGATACGTTTATACGAGTAGCAATATGCAATGGTATTTTACAAAGGCCTTATATTTTTAGTCAATGTGACACAAAATAAGATGGCAATATATATTAAAAAAGGAACCAAACCTCAAATATTTAAGACTAGCTGTTGCTCGCAACTTCGTCCTCGTGAAATATAGCCTAAGTTACTCAGCGATAACGTAGCTTTCTGATAGTGAAAGAATTATTGAAATCCGCCCAGCAGATTTTGTGTTATTTTATATCCAAAAATGAGTATAGATCAGTTAAAGATTTTTACAAATATTTGCAGAATACAGATACATTCCGTCAGGGTGGAAGAAGAATTTGTTACTGCTTAAAGGATATACTTATAGTGAGACTACTTCGCAGGGTTTATGGTATTGTTCTAAGAAGTTAAATGGATGCACGGCGAAAGTAAAGATAAACAAGGGGGTGATCGTGCAATCAACTCTAGATCACAATCATAACCCACCCAAAATTCACATAACTAAGACCGGCGAATATATTGTAATGCGAAACATAAAGTAGCCTCGGTGGTAATACTTTTTTTTGCTATTACATTTGTATCTGTAATCTATACTCTTTTTAATCAATAAAGCTTCCATTTTTTATTATTTATCTGTGAGTTTGAGAATTGAAAAGAGCTTTGTCTCAATTCTAAAAGTCTATTTCACTAAGAGTTTTTAAATTTGTTTCCTTTTACCCATGATATGTTTTCAAATTTACTCGTCGTGTGTCACTAGAGTATTTTGTTTTTCTTCTACTCCCTAATAACCGAACTTCATTGAATTACTGATTTGAATGTTCCAGAATTAGGTTACGTACAATTTCTGCCAGGGCGCGGGACGAGAAGTATCATTATTATGTATGAGAATTATCTCTTCTCCCACCCAAGTTCTAACAAGACACTGCTACGATGCTGCAGATATAGACGTGGGAACTGCAGAGTATCCCTAAAGATCAACGAACAGGGTAAAGTGCTTAGCAAAATGATGGAACACAATCATTACCCACCAAAACTTTATAAGACGGCGGATGGCCATTATATGCAAGTTTGATCTAATGTCGCCCATGTCTATTGCAAACTAGACTTTATGATAATATACTATAAGGTTTGAATCAGCTACAACGATGTGCAAACTCGATCTCGATTACTATAACTCGAACATTGTTAAGTAATTGTTTACCACATGCTTTTACATTTGCAGGATATAAATTAATCCCGTCAGGTGTGAAAAAGGACTTATTACTGCTGAAAGGGTATACTTTTGTTTTGAAAGCACCCGGTTTCTGGTATTGTTCTCAGAAGAGAAACGGATGCCAGGCGAGAATCAAATTAAACCAAAACGGTATAATGATATGGTCCTTTTTGAACCACAGTCATTGTCCTCCGGTCATTCACGTCACCAAAACTGGCCATTATATTGTTATGCGAACTAGAAAATAATTTTTCTCTTGTTTATGGAGAATGTAATGTTTTTTAAATTGCATCCATTTCTCTCTATTACTGTAAGTTACGAATCTAAAATGTTTATGTAATTTTTGAAGTATATTTCGTTGATGTAAAATCTTGGATCATCTGTCTTTCTAGCTAGTAAGACATGGTGTTAGAATGCTTAGTTTGTTTCTTTCGCTTTGTCATCGTCGTATATGATATTGTGAAAACTAATATTACAAATAAATAGATATCTATTGTAAATGGTTTGATTTACACGGAATTTTTCATCTATACTATTAAAATAGAGCGTAAACACACACTTCTTTGTTGCCTAAGATCTCAACTATTACAGCATATTTTTGAATAATTCATTTTTTAATAAACAGCCTTACACTTACGTCACGCTTTGGGCTATATATTTTCATGCCATTAAACTTAAGGGGTAAATATTTTGGATGAAAACCCTAATATGGGAAATAGACCATAATTTGCTGGCAACATCAAGGAGGCAAGGTTGCCATGGGTTGTCATCGTCATGTCATTTTGACATTTGCAATTGATAATTTGACAAATGTAAACAATAAAATAAAATTTTTATAATTTCATGCGGATGAAGTAGCACGGGAACAGCTAGTTAATTATATTAATCTTACAGGTTTAGGTTACATACAATTCTTGCCCAGTCGTAGGCAGAGAAGTATGATAATGTATGAAAATTACTTATTCTCCTTTTCGGGTCGTAACAAGACATACCTACGTTGCTCTAGATATATGCGAGGTGAGTGCAAAGCGACACTGAAGATTGAAGACACGGGTAAAGTCATCAAGAGAAACATAGATCATAATCATAGACCACCAGAAGTTTACAAGACTGATGATGGGCACTATATGAAAATTTGATCCTTTTTAGAGGTTTGATAATGTTTCGACTTAAACACTTATTTATTACATATTAATGTAAAAAAAATATACGTAGTTCTACATTGAAAAAAATATTACTTTGTTTAAAAGAGAAATGTGGATGCTGCGAATTGGAGGGACTTTACTTGAAGTATTAAAGTCACAACCCAGAGTATGCTATAAAAGTATGAACTCAATTGCTAGAAAATCATCGTATGGGCATGTTATGAGGAGGGATGAATTGCATGTAACAAGGAGAACGTTAGTTATGAGTGTGTAAGGGACACCGGTAGAGGTAGAACTAGAAAGAGATGGATGGATTGCGTGAAAGGTGACATGATCAAGAAGGGAGTGATGACTGAGATGAGGTATGATAGAGTTATGTGGAGGACAAAAACCTGTTGCCCCGACCCTACAGGAGTAAAATAAAGAGGAATCAAATGAATCTTTGTCTTTTACTACTAGTTTTTACAAACCTGCTTCCCTCTAACTGTAGTTCATTTCAATTTTCAGATTTAGGTTATGTAGCATTCATTCCAGGGAAAAAAGGTAGGTTTATCGAGTACAAAAAACACATTTACTCTTTTGTGGGTTACGGGAAGTCATATCTACGTTGTTCGAAATCTAGGCGAGGAGGATGTAAGGCTGCTTTGAAGATCAATACCCAGGGAAAGGTGATAAAAATATTATCGGAATTTCACAATCATCTTCCACCACGTCTGTTTAGGACAACACAAGGATTTTATTTAAAACTTTAATATCACAAGATAAAAGTTGCCAGAATTATTTAAAATCAAATATAGACGATGACTAGATCTTTTTAGATCTAATTTATCTCAAAATATTAATTTAAATTTCACTTATTAATCTTCTAAAGCCTTGACTGTAGTTTGCCATTGTTCTTATCTGTATACTATGAACTGAGAAATTTACCTGTGATAAAATGACGAAAGTTACAAGTGGCCAATTTGTGAGTATTTGATAAATGTAATAAATGATGGTAGTTGTATTTCAATGTTTTTTTTTTCATAAAGTTTATGTCTTTTAATTTATAAAGGTGACCTCTTTTTATTAGGTCATTCAGTGCTCGTTATGTAAAAAATACGCTTAACTTTAGCCCGAATAGTATTACACTATTAAGTCAGGTAAGAAAATTAATTAGTTCTACTATTTCAGATAAGGAAGAGTACATACCTAGCAACCGAGGTAGAGGAAAGATTTTGTTATACAAGCAGTATACTTATGCTAACATAAACTATAAGCACGAAGACAAGACGAGATGGTATTGCTCTAAGAAAGCTGGAGGTTGTAAAGCAAGAGTCCACACAACTCCTGATGGCCGAGTCATTGATATGATAAATGAACACAATCATCAACCTCCTACTTTGTACAGAACCCGTGATGGGAAGGTTTTTAAAGTATAAATGTGTTCAACTTAAAAGTTCAAGTTCGAACTTAGGATATTAACTAGCTGTTCCTGCGCGGCTTCATCCGCATGTAATTATAAAAACTTTATTTCATTGTTTAAATTTGTCAAGCAAATGTCAAAATGACATGACATGACAAGCCTTGACAACCTTGCTTCCTTGATGTTTGCAGCAACTTGTGGTCTCTTTCCCACATTAGGGTTTTAATGGCATGAAAATATATAACCTAAAGCGTGACGTAAGTGTAGGGCTTTTAATTAAAAAAATAATTATTCAAAAATATGATGTAATTGCTACATCTTAGGCAACAAGGAAGTGTGTGTTTACGCTTTATTATAATAGTATAGATAATCTTGTGAATTATTTTAAAGGTTACGATTAAGATCTTGTTTCATTAGTTTTCACTTAAGTTTGTTTTACATAAGTAATGTTTAACAATATGATATTAATCGGTTTAGTTCTTTATTACTTCGTTTTGTTTTTTTTTTTATTCCATTATTACTTATGTCTTAAGATACTTGTTTATATTTCCTTCTTATATAGTAAATCCGCTTTGATTTTATAGATGAAACTGTATTCATACCTAGTAATCGGAAAAATGGAGAACTACTGTTATACAAGGGGTATACTTTTGCTAGCATGACCTCAAAGATGAGATGGTATTGCTCTAAGAAAGCAGCGGGCTGTAAAGCAAGACTTCGTACAACTCTTGCAGGACGAGTCCTTGTTTCGATAAACCAACATAATCATAAACCACCCATGTTGTATAAAACTTCCGATGGAAAGGTTGTTAAGTTGTGAATAGTTCTTGTTACAAAGAAAATAATAGCTCTTCGTAGTCGTAGAATAATTTTGTTTTTAATATGCGTTTTTTATTCATTTTTGCTGAAACGATATCTAATGTCACCCAACACATGTTTTCTGTTTTATATGAAGTAATTAGACTTAGTTTGATTTCTGAGCTGTAAATTTAATATTAAGTTAATTAAATGCCGTTTTTTTGTAAATATATCAAAATTAGTTAAGGCTTTAGATGTAAAAGTGTTTAAACCATTTTTATAGGACGTAAGGTTTTGAAATATGTTGTAGCAGAGATTGTATTTTATTTTTTTTTCAGTATTTACGGAATACTAATAAAACTAAATTAAGGTTACATTAAGATTTATTTAATGTTTTGACCTAAGAGTTATAGGTTTTTTTAGATTTTTAATAATAGACTTTTTATTTAGTGGTTCCCAACTAATCAGTCTTAAGTAAATACACTCAAGGTTCAAGTTATATAAATATTTCTTTGCAGAATATAAGTTACCCGATGGCTTTCCTATTAGGACCACAAAACGTGAACTACAAAACTATAGACACGAACAATCAGATATAGTACAGAATCCAATCTGTCGGGTTAGTGAGATCTTAAATTCTATATTTAAGAAGTAAATGTATATTCTGTACTATAAATGGTATAATAAATAGAATAAGTTTTCTATTATATTGTGTATTTTTGCAGATTCGTCGATTGTAGTATTTAAATAATTTATTAAACTTCATACCCCTGTATTATCCAAGTGTCTTAAATTATTTTGTACTCGTAGTTTAAATGTCTCCAACTAACTGATATCCTGTATTTAAAAATGTTATCGCCTTTTATATTGTATCAAAAGAATCATATGTTTATACTAGCTATCCAACAGTCTAATTGGTCTAATTCCTTTCATATTAAATGTTATTCTTTCTTTTAGATTTTCATTACGAAGAAATAAAAACTGGAAATGATACGACGTTAATAATGTTCCGGAAATACACATTCTCCTATCATTCGAAGAAAATAAAGCGGTACGCTTATTGTTCCAAAAAGATAACTACGAAGTGTCCTGCTAAGCTGAAACTTGACAACCTCACGAAAACTATTCTTAGTGGCAATATTTATCATAATCATGCGCCTCCTAGACTTATAAAAAGCATTTACGCTCGTAATGTATACCATAAACTTATTTAATTCCAACCCATGGGTGTTTGCTAGGGACGGTCAGGAAGGGCGGGTCTAGACTCGAGAACTGTGAAATATATAACAGCTTGAGGGAGCACGCTATCAGAATTACTACTACTCGTGAGCATATGTGGGCGGTCATGGGTGAAGTTGGATTCAAGGAATACACTCATAATACTTCTTAGTCAGGATATCATGGATTTACAAAGCTTAGATAGTACAAACATTGCCCTCGCAATGTTCTCTATTTTCAGAATGATTTAACTTCTCTAGAAAGTCGCTTGGCGGCGCTTGTGTTCTATTTATGACTTAAATCTAAATTGATTTTTTCTTTCGTTTGCATATAATCCTAAATACAAGTTATTATTGAGTTTTTAGTCAAAAAACTACTTGTGTTCATAAAAAAATGTACATTGCATTCTCTCTGGAATAAAAAAAAGAATATGTACTACCTGCACCCTTCTTGATTACCGGCTTGCTACCAATTTCTAGACCATCAGCTGGTGTTCCACGTTCCGACCCTTTTACTATCATAGTATCTAGTACTCTTAACCCTTAATTCGACGGACTTTGTAACAAAAAAAATATCTGTTACCAACACACTAAAATTAAAATCTCACGCTTTTTACTAAATAAGTTTAGTAGTTTTTTTTATTCGTCACAATGGACACTCGAATTAGGGGTTGAAGGTGAAGTGAGACTTCGTAGAAAATTTTTAGAATATTCAAAGATTTATAGATTTAGAAATGTTTTTTTTTTATTTACAAATCTATCTTGATTATTTAAAAAATCTGTTTTGTTGAAATTAAAGTGTTATATAATTTATCGTTTGATGTAATATTAAGTTTGTAGAATAATTTCATTGTTTCAGTTTTTTGTGAATTAAAGTTTTTGAAGTTATTTTGTTTTTTTTTTAACGATAAGTCAGCGTTATTTTCGCTTTTCGAAGTACATCGTTTTTAATTTATCGTCATATTAATTCACTTATTCGATATAACTATACATTAGCTCACACATATAGGATATAGTTTAGTCTAGTATATAATAGTTTTGATTAAATTTCAAATTTTATGTTCAATTCTTCGTGAACGAAGTTGTGGTCAAAACGAGTACAATATATCAACTAAGGTTTAATATTACATATTTAATTAAGTTATTTTATAGATCGGATTCAATATTTACCAACCACCGGCGGCAAAGAAATTATAATGTATAGAAAGTACACATTTTCGTTTAATGGAAGAGGGGAAACTTACTTAAAGTGCTCGAAGAAAGGAAGAGGGAAGTGTCAGGCTAGGCTGAAAGTGGATGCATTCGGCAATATACTCACAGCTAGCGGCGAACACAATCACCCGCCACCAGTCTATTGCAAAACTAATAAAGGAATTTATATCAAAATTAATTACAAATGTTAATTAAAATTTAAAAGATATATTTTTTAATAATTACAATAAAATTGCTGATATTATTCAAATTGATAATCTTCCAGGGGTTTAAATAAAATGTACTCTTTGTCAAAATTAAATAGTACATATTTTTTGTAATTACGACTAATGGCTAAAATTTAAATATGGAACAGCGTCTTGTGTTAAGCCCACGCTTAAACCATATGAGTAGAAAAATCGTATATAATGAAAGCTTCTAACTACAACCATGATATATTTATGCGTACCCACCGGCTACTGGAGGTATATTCAGATTAGGTTTATAATTGAAAGACAGTGTAAAGAACGTATACAATAGAAAAAAAACACAGAAGTAACCGATGCACTTAGTTTCTCGCTTAGAATTAAATAGGCCACTTAGCTAGACAGGTTGACAATAGAGGGACACATAAGGTAACCCGATGGGTGGGACCACAACGCACCAGAGCGAGAGAGCAGCCGTGCGCGAGATGGTCAGACGAGATCGCGGCAGTGGCGGGTGCGGGATGGCAGGATTTGGCGAAGGACAGAGGGCACTGGTCAAAGTTGGATGCTTTTACTCATCAGGAATCCGTACAAATATTATAAATAAACAATACTTAAATCTATAATAAACAAAAAAAATGTAATTGTATGGAATATATGTAAAGCCAAATAAATAAAGAAAATCAGATAATTTTGTGTGTTAATTCGTTCATTACGCGATTTTTGGCACTTGTTGAAATGTTTTAATGCAAATTATTATACGCTATAGAACAGTTATTCAGCACCTTAATTAATTTTCAGATTATGAAGATATGTCGGGCTTAAAAGGAACTACTACCTCTGCTACAGGAAGCATCGAAGTGTCTTTTGTAAATAGAAATGGTGGTCAGGTGCTTTTATACGCCGGTCACCAGTATTATAAAAAGAAGATTTTGAAGAATGGAGTTACTATTTATGAGTGTAACCAAAGAAGGCAACGTTGTCGAGGATCAGTAAGCGTTCTGGTAATAAAAATTATATACTTATACCCTTTTTTAATAGATTTTTTTTTAATTAAAATACTTTTTTTTTCTAGTTTATGTTTAAAAGTTCTTGAAGGGCATTTTCTTCACCATATTTCTGGTAAAAAAAAACTTTTCAATAAAATCCTTATTCTGATTTTGTTACAGAATAATGCTATAATTAAGGAAAATGTACACTCACATGCCCCTGATTTTGCCAAAAATATGATTGATAAAAAATTACATGAAGTCAAACAAGTTGTTTCCAAATCTCAAGCATATAAAAGTATACCAACAATTTACAAAGAAGCCTTATCTTCTTTGAACGACGATGGTCTGAATTTAATAAGAAAAATTCCTAAATTTAAAAATGTTAAGACCTCCTTATACAGAAAACGGAGTGACGCAATGTAAATGAATAAAATACATTTCAATAAACAAATAAACGAGAAATAAAAACAGCTAGTCTTTTACTATTGCTATTTATTTTTGTATATTAAATTTCGTGGGGACAAACAAGAAATAAAAAGTTCTAATCGTCCCACTATCATAAGGGGAAGGATGGAACCATTAAGAACTAAAATAAGTTTCAACCGTCCCCGCGTTGCAAAATCTAGGACGGATGAAACCTTTTATTCTCATCTGTCCCCACTTGGGGACAGAGCGGGGTGACGGTTGGAAATAGTCCTAAAAATTGATGTTTGTCGTTTGTTTTACAGTTTCATACAAAATATTACCATTAGGGAACAAGAGGTCGGTTGTACTAATCAATGGCTACCCCTACGCGTATACGGGCCCCGGTAAGAAGTACCTGAAATGTTCGCAGAGTTTCAGCATGAAATGCAACGCAAAGCTACATATTTTACCAGATAACACTATAAACTTTATTGACGCTACCCATAATCACCCTCCTAAGAAATACATAGAATGCCCGAATGGGCTCTACGTGACAATATAAATAATAAGTTTATTTATTTAATAAATTATATTATTGTCAATAGTTAGTCAATATCACCTGTCAAGGTGAAATGTCAAAAAGTATATTATAGTATATACAGTTTTGGATATAAATATAAATGAAAAAGATATCAAATTATGGGTTAACTAGGTTAACCTGTGTTTAAGGAGCTAATGCTAAAAAAATCCTTTCAAGTACATCTTACAAATAAATATGTTTAAAGTAGCAAAACTAGTATAGAATAAATTACAAGAAATTAATTTAATTCTTACTTCTTACTAATATTATAAATGCGATAGTTTAGATGGATGGATGTTTGTTAGAGTTTGTAGCCTAAACCACTGATCGGATCTCAATGAAATTTGGCACAGATGTAGAGGATAATCTGGAAGAACACATAGGCTACTTGGTTTTGTTTTTTTTAATACCACGCGGACGGAGTCGCGGGCGAAAGCTAGTAGTGTATATACGTAATTTGTTCTATAATATACTGTGTAATCGTTTAATTATGAATTCGCGTTTTATTAATATTTCATGCAAATATTTAAGTAATTTTTCCCGTTAGTATTGTAGGTTGAAAAGCTATAGAGCGAATGAAAAAGATACTCGTATATGTATATGGTGACCGACAGTAACAAGCAAGATTGTTTTATTTAATATTTATTTGTATTAAATGTATGCTTAAAAGTATGGTTTTATGATTAATACGCATGGGTAATAATAAAAGTTTATCGAGAATAATAAAACTGTTTTTTTTTTTTATAATACTGTAACAAGGTATACTAATGCTCACTATACCTTCAGTTGTAACTAATGTCTAACATTATAGTTAAAACTGAACACAGTAACTGTACAGTACTAAACCGTACTGCACAGGAACCGTAGAGGGCTTATCATGAATATTTGTGAAAATATTTTCGTAATATCATCGATAAAATTTGTTTTAGATTTGTGTATTATATGAGTATATAAGTACAGAAACAATTCTCAAACAAAATTTGTCTATAGAGTTACCAATACATTCTCGAAACTGTCAAAAAAAACGTAATGGCTAATAGTTCACAGTTTTACCTACCCAAATTCCGTTTTAACTGTACAGTTAAAACTAAGTTTGGGGATGTCTTGTGGGCTTAAATTTGAAAATTAATATTCAACTATGAACGTATATTAATATTCCCTTTTTAACTGTCATTGATTTCAGATTTAAAATTTGAATACGTTATCTCGGGTAAAGGAAAGAGAAAGATGATATTGTTAGAAGGACACACGTATTCAGTGCAGGGTAGAAATGAATCAATGTTCTACTGTTCCAAAAAATCAACATTGAGATGCAAATCCAAGGTCGGACTGCGAAATGACGTAATCGTCTGTTATGACAACTGCCATAATCATCCGCCGCCCAGCCTGCTGCGTGGTCAAGATGGATCTATTTATAAAATATAAAATAAGCGCCAATAGCTTAATGGTTTGGGGTACGGATCTTGTGGTCGAGGGTTCGAATCCTGCCATTCGACTATTGTGAACCATATCCTAGCACAAGCCTAAAGCTTAGTAGGAATGGTTAAAGGAAATATTAGTAAATTAATAAAAATCTACTAATATTTTATTTAAAAAAAATGTATCTTTGGTATAAATGTTATAATAATTTAGATTAATTAAAATAAAGGTATGATAATATTAATAGAAATGATTTTATTTAAACTTTCACTGCTCCCGTGCGGTTTCACCCATAAGTTATTATAAAAACTTTATTTTTTTTTACATTTGTAAAAGATTAAATTGCAAATGTCAAAATTCAAATGTACATATGACAATAAAGGCCTTTTTCATAGGCTAACATTAACCGTTACCAAGCAATCTTACTTTGCTGCTATTGGCTTGTAGAATTACTCACCCCTATATTAAAAAGCATGAAAAATAGTCTATAGAATGTCGTAAGTGTGGGACTTTTTATTAAAAAGATTTCTTTAAACATATGCTGTGATTGCTGACTTCTTAAAAGACAAAGAACTGTGTCTTTATCATTTACTAGCTGTTTTCGTGCGGCTTCATTCGCATGAGATTATAAGTACTTTATTTTATCAATTATATTTGTCAAATTCAAAATTCAAATGCATAAATAACAACCTTGCTTCCTTGATGTTGGCAGCTTGTAATTTATGGTTCATAACCTACATTGGAGTTTTTATCCAAAATATTTACCGCCTAAGCTTAATGGCGAAAATATATAGCCTAAAGCGTGACGTAAGTAAAATCCCTACATTTTTATTAAAGAAAGAATTATTCAAATTATCTCTGATTGTTGACATCTTACGCCATAAAGTAGTGTGTGTTTACGCTTTATTATATTAGTATATATTATTAAGAAAATACAGCTAAATTCATGTGATATATTCAGTGTAACTAGGCTAGGCGATGACCAGTTTCGGACCCGTCGGTGGTCCTTCAGGTTGAGAGATTTAAATCATTGTATCGGGTGAGTAGCCGTGTTTTAATAAACGTGATTTTGTATATTTCAGAAGAAGATAAAACTTATGTAACCGTACCTTCGGGAAAGGGCAATAATGTGATAATCTTTAGAAACAATACATTCACATTAAAAGGCAGTAGCCGTGACATGTACTACTGTTCCAAAAAGTCGACAACTCGATGCACCGCAAAAATCAAGCTATGGGACGGAGAAATAATATATTATTCGATAGACCATAATCACCCAGATATATTGAAAAGGGCTAGCGGTACATTAGTAAAAAATTGTTGATTTTAAAAAAACAGATTTTTATAAAACTATATTTCAAAATTATATAGGTTAAGGACTCGTTAGTAATTGTTTCTTTAAATTATATTAAAAACACTATGTACATTATTATTGCTATAACAAAGTTGCAATTTGTAATGTAAGTACAACAGGTACAAAATGTATGTAAGTTATTATCAATAATTTGTATGGCAATCGGATTACACATATACTTTACTCGTGTTTGAATACAAATATTACACAATTGTAATAAAAGCAGTAATTATACACCCGTCATATTTACATGATTTAAATGGACATGGGCAAATGTAGAACAAAATTTTTTCATCGGTCAGTGGACCCAATCCTGTAATAATAACGAAGTAACGGCTCGTGAGACTCCTGAGCGAGCCCTCGAGCTTAGTTACTCATAAACGAGGTTTAGGCTGACCGCTATCCGTGTTCAACCACCTCAAGCCCGGTGGAGCTGTAAATGCCTCTTCAAGGCAAACAGTTACAACTCAGTCACAAAAAAAAACGCCAGTGGTCCTTCAGGTTGAGAGATTTTAACAATTGTATCAGGTAAGTTTACCCGTGTTTTGTAATTAATATAATATGATTTTGTATATTTCAGAAGAAGATAAAACTTATGTAACCGTACCTTCGGGCAAGGGCAAAAATATAATAGTATTCAGAAACAATACATTCACAATACGGGGCAATAGCCGTGTTTTATACTACTGTTCCAAGAAGTCGACAACCCGATGCACCGCAAAAATCAAGATATGGGACGGAGAAATAATACATTATTCGATAGACCATAACCACCCAGATATATTGGGATAGGCTAGTGTTACCATACATTAGAAAAAATAGTTGATTTAAAAATAAAAAAAACAACAGATTTTTTTTAATTATATTAAATAGTTTGTGGACACGTTTTCGTAATTATTTCTCTAATTCATATTAAAAAAACTACGTTTAATGTACGTTTTTATTGCTATTATAATTTTCTAATTTGAAATGTAAGTAAGTACAACAGGTACAAACTACAAACCAATGTATGTAAGTTGTTTGTTTTTTAATAAAGGCAGTAATTACCCACACTTCTTATTTACATGATATATTTGTGTACGAAGTCATGACCTGATGTGCAAACTCCAAACAAAATTTTGTTCACTAGTAATGACGCCTTTTATCAAAAATATTTCACATCTATGTTGTACTGTAGCTATCTTGTATTCCTAATATGTAATTTAATGCCTATAGATTTCACATATTTGCTAACATATCTAAATGCATTAACACCACATCTTAGCGCACCAGATTAGCTTCTCCTACTTTAGTCACATCTAGTGGGTAAATCAGCTCTGAACCAGCTCAAAAGTTTAGATCACTTGAACCTTGAGTTGCAGCTCACAAACTAAATTTACAGCTCACGGGTCAACGCGACTAGCAGTTTGTGCTCGAGATGCAAATCATTACTCTGTGCAGGTACTTATTAAGCCGAGCTACGGTTCACTAATCTTTGAACTATTAGCTGATTTGCCGGTCATTAATTTTAGTGCTACCCATGCCTAGGTATCATCATCAACTTGCCCTTATGCCTTAAGGAGGGTCGGCACAGTATATGCTGCTCTTCCATACATCTCTATCAGCCGTCAATCTGAATCCACTCCTTTATTAAGCATATCCTCTTTCACACAATCCATCTACACTTTCTTCGGTCTTTCTCTTCCCTTGTAGTCATCCACATTCATTCTTAACACTTTCTGGTTTATGTCCCCATCTTTAGGTATATCTGTTGTAATTTATTAAATAACATTTAAATTTCATTTTTGTTTCAGTATTAAAATGTACATTTATTAGAACGAGAAAGTCTAAGAAGAATCATTTGGCGCTGGTGAATGGTTATTCGTTTGCCATCAGTAAAGAAAATTGCTGGTACTGTTGTTCCCGAGTGAGCAGAAAATGTACATCGAAAATAATATTATGGCCCGACGGGAAAATTAAATCTTGTAATCTAAATCATAACCATACTGCACCGAAATTCCATAAAAATAGAGATGGGACATATGCTCGACTAAATTAAAAAGAAAATTGTGTATTGCCGACACTTAAACATATGTAATTTTTTCAATTCTTCTTATGATGGTAGGCATTTATAAAAGTAGAAACTACTATGTACATGTTACTGTGGTCTACTGCCAAAACACCAGTAGAAAATGTTGCCATGTCTGCCTATTCTAATGATCTATTTTTGCCCAGATGTTTTGACAGTGGAAACTCTTGATTATATTAAAATCATAAGTTTTAGTGTATTAAAGCTACAGTCGCATTTTTATTTATATTATGTTTTATAATTATGTAAATATTATGTAAATAGTATTTATTTTTAAGATGGGATATTTGAAAATTAGGCAATTCAGTCACCTGCTGTCTGATTCATAACTTAGTAAATATTACTTGCGATGTTTAAAAATATGTCAACTACTGATCTACTTTGTAACATTTAAAATTAGCTGCAATTTGTGGTCAAGTAATAAAAACTAAGCACATTAATAAGTTTTTGGAAATACTGTTGGTGTGTCCTGGGAGAATGTCTTGTATATGAGTTACAATATGTTTTCCCTGAGAAGCACAAAACCTAGCTGAGTTAGGGATGTGTAGGCTATAGTCATCAATCCAGAGTCTTCACACATATCTTTAAATTTTTTCGACCATATGTGTAAGTCGCATCACCATGTTGTCCTTCATCGTAAGAACGTGAGATAAATGTACATATGAAATTTTAAAATATCAAAAACACATCGGTAAATGGCGGGTATCGAACGTGGACGTACAGATTTCCGTCCAGTCCTATCAAGAGCTTAAGAAGGTATAAATCTTATCTTATCTTACTTTTTACCAATATTATAAATGCGAAAGTTTAGATGGATGGATGGATGGAAGGATAGAAGGATGGATGAGAGTTTGTTAGAGTTTGTAGCCTAAACGGCTGAAGAGATCTCCATGGTATTTGGGATAGATATAGATGATAGTCTGGAAGAACACATAGGCTACTTGCTTTTGTTTCTTTTTATTCCGCGCGGACGGAGTCGCGGGCGAAAGCTAGTTAATAGATAATTCTTTACAATTAAATTGAATTCCAGGTATACATATGGAGTTCATCACACCGACTAACTGCAAGAAACGTATGTTGATTGTGCAGAACTATATGTTTGCTCAAACGACGAGTGACAGCAGATATTGGAATTGTAGTAAGAAATTATCTACCAAATGCTCAGCGAAACTGCGTTTTAACGGACGAGGAATGTTAGTACACTACGAGCTGAAGCATAACCATGCACCTCCGCAGTTCTATAGAGACATCACAGGCAAATATATTAAAATATAGATTGTAGAAACCTAGATGATTCCCAAAGTGCAATATGCAAGAACTGGAAATGTGTACTTAAGGTTGCGAGAAATAAAGTTCAGAATTGAGCAGCAGTGTTTATCGAAACCAGTAAATGAAGGTGTCTAAGGGAAATGGAATGTTCGAGAAACGACATAGATCAAATTATTGAGGTAATAAAGGGCGGTATTAAAGGCAACCGAAGGACAGGATTTATGAATGAAGAATTGATAAAATATTTAAAATGGTCTCGGTCCACGCGTATTTGCAAATATCACATTTAACGCAACGCAATGATTATAGGCACTTTCTAGTCATATTAGAGTATTGTTTTATTGTGTATAAAACTAGGTATACAGCAAAGTGACTTTATTAATATTTTTTAAAACCTACTTTTGTAAAATATGATGAGATATTTAAGAGAAATGATATTATTCTGCATGTGAATTATTTTTTATATTTACTTGTTACATTTTATTATCTATGGTATTATATTTATAATGCTTTAAATTATATTTAATTTGAATAACTCCTTTTTTTAAATGCTGCTCAATATTTTTTCGCCAGAAAAACCGCATGATTTTTTTAAAAGTAATTCCGGAGTATTTTTAAACACGTCCAGTGCTGCTGACTGCTTTTTAATCTTAGTGGCAAGAAACGTATTAAAGTATATAAAAATATTTAAGCAAACCTTTCTAAAAACGTTTTTATAAATATTTCATTTAAATTGATATGTTTTTTTAGGTGTAGATTATAAATTTATAAGAACAACTTACGCATTAAAGAATCCGTTAGCAATAGTAAATGGATATTCGTTTAGTAAATGCGCTACCGGTATTTATTACTGCAGTTCCAGAAAAAAGTTGGATTGTACAGCAAAAGTTACATTCAACAGCAACGGCAAACTCGTCCTCCATAAATCGACACACAACCACGGCCCTCCCAAATTTGTTAAAAACCCAAATGGAACGTACAGTCGGGAGTGGAAGTATGTTTGAAGTACAAAAAGTTTTAGCTGTTTTGTTGATCAAACTTAATAAAAATTATTTAAATTCAAGGGCTATTAGGCTCCTTATTGTCATATCCATATTGTTCAGAAGATTTGTTTAGGTAAAACTGCGAGTCAATAGGCAAAATTATCGATTTGACAGTTAATGTTTTGCCTACACATACAGTTTTAACTAAATTGGACCGTTCAGTTCAAGTTTTGCCTACATACATACAAGTTTTCACTAAATTGGACCGTTCAGTTGAAGTTTTGCCTGCACATATACAGTTTTAACTAAATTGGACCGTTCAGTTCAAATTTTGCCTACACACGTAGAATTTTAACTAAAATAGACCGTTCAGTTCAAGTTTTGCCTACACACATACAGTTTTAACTAATTTGGAATGTTCAGTGAAAACTATCAGAACCATCCGTCTTTAAGATTGGCATAGAGTTTACAGAGGTTGTTACAACTGTGATTAGTTTTTAAGTGTTTCTATCGTTTCTTTGTTACATATTGTTATTGTTTGTTAGGTAATTAATAGCATGCTTAGCATCGAATTATAATTTATTTTGTAATGTTGTTAAATTTGATTAACAGACTTCCCAAAAGGAGGTTATGTTTATAAATAAATTTAGTTTTTCTAGTCAGATCCGCTTTAATCGATCTTTAGATGTTTCTTGATCCAAATAAAAACAGTATGATAGATAATAAAAGCTATGTAGCTAAATTAAATAGAAGAAAAGGGACCCAAGGGCTTTCTTCTTTTTTCCTCCTATTGCCCACAACATTCGCTCTATGTATTTTGATTAAGTATGAAAGTTGTTAACAAACTTTGAGGTTAAATGTATGAAAAACCCGTCGGGGGTCCGCCTTCAAGAAGAAACTAGTCGGTGTCGTTACCGGAAGATCATACGTGAGTTTGAGCTGTTTTAAATTCATTTAAGATAATGTCTCACGAAAGTTTAAACAGTTATTTGTATAAATGAATGTACAGATGTGTATAAATGACCCTAAAGTGGAATGTTCTTTGGCTGTTTGTTGCAGAAATAATAAAGCAAATATAATGAGTATGTACGTAGCTATGATACTTCAATGTCACAATGTTTTTTTTATTTCAAACCTTAAAAATTGTTTGGATATAATTTCTATGTTAAAGGGAATCTATGACTTTTATAACTAAAACGTTTTCGTTTTCCTTTATCAAATTGCGAATTGTAATCGGCAATAAAAGAGTTATGTTTCAGGCTTAGCAGACATGTGTCTCCCACGTATTGTCAAGATTGTGACATGCCGGCCGACCCGTGATCTGATGAAAGAAAACTCAGAACCCTTGCCCGATTTATCCGATGACGAGTTTATGCAAATATTCCATCTCAAGAGAAACATTGTGAAGGAGCTTATCGAAGAACTTCGCCCATTGATTCCAAATCCACGTCGAAGTGATGGCGTACCCCTTACTGCAAAGGTTAAAAACTTTTCTATTGCTTTTGTTGCTATGATTGTAAAAATTTACCCCTTGACTAATTATTTTCTTGTTCCTTTATCTGTGGTATCATTATGTGATTATTTTATTTTAATCTTTTTTAGGAGGAGGGGGATATTTATTTTTAAAAACATATGCCAATCCCCTATGGAATTATACATTATTATATATTATAGGGCTACTCTTAGAAATTAGGTAACGAGCTGGCATAATCGTACAGCCGCGTCGGTAGTCGGATCATCTAATACTGAAATTATAATGCCAACATCAGCCGGGTTGATCTCCAACTCTTGAAAAAGCAGCTCACACTCCTCTCTATTTGTTAGTAATTAGCTAATTGGTTTACCTTTATTGCAGATTCTCATAACGCTGGCGTTTTACGCCTCGGGCTCAATACAAACGCTAGTGAGTAAGAGCCCTGTTCACAATGTATCACAGGCTACCGTATCTAGAGCAGTAAAGCAAGTCACAGAGGCATTTGATCAAATCTATCACAAATATGTCAAATGGCCCACCCAACGCAGTGAGAGGCTACTTATCAAAGCCAAGTAAGTTTTACACGTAGTATAAAATATTTGATTAACTAAACACCACCAATTACATTCACCAATACCACACAGTTGACTTTTTTTTTCTTAAAATGATTTAATGTCTGTTAATAAGTAAAATTGAAGGAGAGTTGCGCACGACAGAAAACGATGAAAATGTATAGAGGAGGCCTATGTCAAGAGACATACTGAAATTAGAGATATATTGTAACTTTCTACATTTTCAATTAAGTTCAGAACAATATTGTTATTACTAATTAGTAAAATTAATAATGTTTTGTTATTTGTGGTCTGTGGGGGCGAGAGCCTGGTGATCCATCACACAGGGTACCGTTCTAGTTTGGACATCAGTCCCTGCCTAAAGAAGAAATCAATAAGGTTACTTATTTATTTAATTTTCAGGTTCTGTAACAAATTCAAAATCCCTGGTGTCCTAGGTTGTATAGACGGCACACATGTGGCTATACTAAAACCCTCATATAATAGTCAATTATATAATAATGTTAAGGGATCTCAATCTATCAATGTCATGATTGTAAGTATCAACTTCCTCCTTATCCTACTCCCGTAGTGGCGCAAGGTTTTTGTCCTCCACATAACTTTCATACGTTATCTCAGTCATCACTCCCTTTTTACCTTTCCATTTCGGTTCTTGCAAACACGACACATTTATTCTTATTCTTAATAATACAACCACTACCTCACGATAGCTCATGATTGTAAGTATCTAAGTACAATTATTGTAGTAACTAGCTGTTGCCCTGCGACTTCATTCGCATGAATTTCCGTACATTGAGTAAATAATTACCTTTTTGTTACATTAATGGTTTAATTTTCAGGTTTGCGATTCTGATTTAAATATTCTATGTACGAATTCAAGTAGTCCGGGATCCACGCATGATTCAATTGTATGGGAGAATAATATATTGTGCAAGGAGTTGAATCAACTTCACGATGAAGGTGAACAAGGATTTTTATTAGGTATTTGACTAAATTATTTAAACTTTCCTGAGACATTTTATAACTAATAATTTTACGGCTTACTCACGTCATACTTTTTTCGCTCGCGAGTTAGAGGCGTGACGCGACCGCGACACACCATTAACCCTCGCCCTGAAGTCTGAAACTAGTCGGTGCCGTCACCGGAAAAATGTGTGACTTGAGTAAGAGCCGTAAAATAATTAGGTATTTGACTTTTTAAAATTTAGTTTGATCGCGTGGAGATTTTCTATAAATCCTAAATTGCTACTTAAGTCATTTTGAATGAAAACTATTTGTTTATTCATACTGTCGAGAAAATTCGTCCATTAAACCATCTAACTTTTAGATTTTAATGGTAAGGGTTTAGAAGTCATTCTTTTTGCTGCCAAAAGTATAACAGGAATATTTCTACAAGTCTTTAGCTTTAGAAGTTTAGCCTATAGTTGATTATCCATTATCATCATCATCATCACCAGCTCACTATAAGTCCCCACCGAGGGGCTCGGAGCCTACCCTATGTAAGGGGTGACTAGGCCATGGTCAACCACGCTGGCCCAGTGCGGGTTGGTTGACCGAATCTTTGAATTTCTTCACCGATATGTGTAGATTGCATCACGATGTTTTCCTTCACCGTAAGAACGTCGGGTAAATTATGTACAATTGAAAATTTGATAAATCGAAAATCACATTGGTACACGGCGGGATTGGAATCCAAGACCTGTAGATTGATTACAAGTCAAGTGCTTAAACCACTGAGCCGCCGATTATTCAGTGAGTGTTTTCTCTATAGTTAATTTGATATTTTTAAGGTGATTGTGCATATCCGCTTAGAAGAACAATGATGACACCGATATTAAATACAAGAGAAGGGACTCCAGAACATGCATATTATTTACTGCATGCTGCAGCTCATAGTACGATTGAACGATGTATTAGCGATTTAAAATCACGTTTCAGGTAAATATTTTATTATTACGTTAATATTATAAAGTGATAACGAAATTCCGAACGTATTTTGTAATTAAAGAACAAGTTTTAGCCCAAAAAATTAAATTCGGGTTTAAAAGCGGGATACAAAGACTAAGGGCCTGTCCCACCACTGGCTGATAGAGCCTCACATAGCTTAAAAATTACGTCACTGTCAGATTAGGGAACAAAATCCGATATGTCCATCACGTATGTGTTTTTCCAGATTATACCCTACATCTATGCCAAATTTTATCGGGATCCGTTCAATCGTTTAGGCTACAAACTTAACAAACATCCATCGATCCATCTATATTTTCGTATTTATGTCATTAGTAAGAAATAAGATTAGTAAGATACTTGATATTTTCAGGTGTTTGCTTCTAGCGCGATCTCTACATTACAGTCCCGCAGTTGCGAGCAAAATTGTAAAAGCCTGTTGTATTTTGCACAACATTGCTAACGAGGCAAACTCCCCAGTACCTGAGATGACGTTGGAGGAAATAAGAACAGAAAAATTACGCACGCCTCAGGTATGTTATTTGTTACCATTCGGTATTATACTAGCGGCCTGTTCTATCCTATTCGAAAGATAGGCATTTTAACTTATGAAAGTACTAGCTTTCGCGCGCGATTCTACCTGCGTGAAATTTTTAAGAAAAAAAAACAAAAGAAAGTAGCCTACATGACTACCTACCTACCAGACTGTGCTCTACAACTATGCCAAATTTCATGGAAATCCGTTCAGCAGTTTAGGCTACAAACTTTAACAAACATCCATTCATCCATGTAAAATATAAATAAGAGTTAAGAATAAGTATGATTATTTTATTGTTTAAATCATCAACAAGATAAAAATGTCATAATTTTAGACATCTTTGACATAGTTACGTTAAAAATACATTAAAAAACTTTAAAAGCCGAGTCGAAGTGAATTTTAACTGACAACAAACTTTTCATCAGATTTAGTTAATTTTAAATATTTTTTGCCTGTCCTCCAATTCTTGTAAGTTGTCAGATAACAATTGAACGCATAGAATGCTATCATCATCAGAAATATCTGATTTTGGTACTTTGCTTGGCTGTGACGTCACTTTTCAGTTATCTGAGCCTTTATCAGCCAGTGGTGGGACAGGCCCTTAATGTATATAACATTTTTAAATTGTACTAATGTGTGATACAGGATGTATGTTTAAATGAACTGGAAATGGCTTTGGAAGGAAACGGTAGTCCAAGTCGAGCACTGCTAGAAGGAGAGGAATTCCGACAAGCACTTATAAATAGACTGTGGATGGAACCATGACGACAACAAATTTAAATTTTCTTATAATTATAATATCTATTTCATTATAAATTAATGTATGTTTGAGAACACTTTGTAGGATGCTTCTTGTTAAAAAAATCATTGTCGTTTAGAAAAAATTCTCACCTTTATAAATAAAAAATAAAAACACTTTATTAATACAATAAGTTGAACAATAATCATTGGGCTCTGCCTCCTGAGCTAGGTGGGGACCTGTATTACAGGAGGCTTTATGAATAGATGTATTCAAAAGTACATAATTGTATGTTTTACTATTATGAAAAAAAAAATAATACTAACTAATATCGCATCGGTACGTTTTGACGAGAAAAAAAATAAAGTTTGTTTAGCATTTGTGGAAAATTTTTTATTGTTTTGAACACCTTTTCATGTTGTGTTTACATCAAACTTGTGTTGGAGTAGAAATTCTTTTTCAGATGTTTCTTTTATTCATAGTAAAACAAAAAAATGAATGTTGATTAATAAAAAATTGATTATCTATCGACTAATTCGAAAGTTCTTTCAGATGTAAAGTATGAGTTTATTAAAACAAGAAACACGAGGAAAAATCGTGTACTTCTAGTAAACGGGTATTCTTTCCTATCGAAGTCCAAATGCAATTTTTGGTACTGCAGTTCACGGGGCTCGAGGAATTGTAAGGCAAGAACAAAGATTGTTGACGGACAAATTCAGACCGCGGAATTAGAACATAATCATAGTAAGCCGAGATTTTTCAAAAATGATAATGGAACATATTACAGGATCAAGACCTGAATGAAGTAGTGAATGTAATTGTGCCATTCATGTAGCAATTTGCTGTTTTAATCTCCATTTCACGTCGGCTTTCTGAAATACTCTATTTAGAACGCGTGCATTGGATGTTCTCGCTTTATGTAACAGTAGTGTAAACTCCGTATAACGTTGCATTCGATCGAGTATTGCGACGTTATAGAGAGTGGGTGGTAAATGAGAATTAAAAAAATACTATTCTATAACATGTGCTATAGCATTTTCTAATCTAAATAAATGAAATAAAATAAATAAAACCGACCTTATTGTCACCTTAAGAGTGATATTACCAAATAGGATTTCTTTTCTTATTGGGTCGATTGAATCCGGATCAATGAATCGGCCCAACAGTAAACATTCCATGGTTACAGTTTTTATAATTATAATCGACAAAGCACTTCTCTATTGTTTATGTTAACTTTTTGATGCTAAAGAGAGCCCGCGATGTTGTAGAATTTATTATTATATGGAAAATAAAGCGGACTAACACATACATCGAGTTACATCGAGTAATGTTTAAGGAATTTATCCTGTTTGTATTTTTACAAAGGCGCTTCTGTAAAAGACTAATTACGATTTCATTTTCAGATTTAAAAATTGAGTTCATTAAAACACCACAATCGACGAAAAATCATCTAATTTTAGTCAACGGATATACCTTTAAAAAAACTGTCCGTGATATCTGGTATTGTAGTTCGAGAGGTTCAAAAAAGTGTCAAGCAAGATTAAAGCTGAAAGATGGAAGTATACAAATCATATATTTAGGGCACAATCATTGTCGGCCTAAGCTTTATAAATATGACAATGAAATGTATTGTCCGATTAAGAGTTAGGTTTAGAGGTAATAAGTGTGGATTTCCACAGAAACAATTGTGTGTAAAAAACAATAATTAAAAGTAAAGGTAACTAAATAAGTAATAAATAATAAAAATTCTTTATTGATCCAAAACAGTTTTGTACAGTTTGTGGGACTCTGTCTCCTGAGCTAGTAATGACTGTGTTTCAGGAGGCAGCGCCTTCTTTTAACGATAGTCTTGCGCAATTTAAAACTAATTTATCGTGAGAGTAACTAGTTTATCGTGAGAGTTAAAATAACTAAGAACGACTAAACTCACGATTGTCCGATGTACCGACTAGTTTATGGTAGAGCCTTTCAAGTGTCCATCTTCAGCGTGTTTGTTTTCCTGCAAAACTAATCGGTGCCGTTATTCGATCATAGGTGGGTAAAGCCGTTCTTGATTCATCGATGTAAAGGTAAAAGTTTTAATTGAAAACCATCGGCAGTGAATTTTTGCAGTTATGATTTTTTAGATGTTTGCGAAAGTCCACCCCTGTACGGTACATGAATTATTCTGGATTAACATTGCATGAAATATACATTTTATTTTTTTGTAGATATTTTTAATCAGATTAACAGATTTACCTTTCGTTATATTCGAAAAGTCATACAATTAGAATGAGTAATAAAAAATTTGGTAAATTAAAACATCTTGCATTTTCGGGTTATGTTAGACATTATCTCATTAGAACCTTGGTGGTCATGAACGAAACTGTTTAACCCCGGGAATTCTAGAACAAAATATTATATAATAAATCGAGGCCAAAAGGGAATACAATGAACAATTGTGAAATCATTGTTAATACTTTTTATTAACAGTAATTATTATAAATAGGTAATTTTCAGATTTGTTTTTAATAATTTCATTATTCGACATTTAAAAATTAACATCTTACAGTGATAGGACGTAAAGCATTTAAAAGTCTTATGCTGGGTTACTGAAGTTTCTATTTATTTTATCGTTACCTAGTGATTCATTAGTGTTACATTGACCTATGTTTTAATAAAGCAAAACTCAAATTACGTAGTTCGGAAACGCATTTCATGAAGTTATCGAACCAAAAACGCTAACGACTGGTTAAAATTAGGTTGGAAACCGGCCATCACATTGTAATATTAAAATTGATTTACAGGTAAGATTGAATTTGACTTTGTCCACGTGTATAACTGCAAGAATCGTATGCTTATCGCACAGAGACACAAGTTTGCACAGACAACGAGTGACGGCCGCTACTGGAACTGTAGCAAAAAAGGCTCCTTAAAATGCAAGGCTAAGTTGAGATTTGATTGTGCTGGTAACCTCGTATATTACAATCTAAAACACAACCACAACCCTCCAAAATTCTATCGAGATGTTAACGGCGATCAAGTTTTTCTGTAGCTTAATTTTTTTTTGGAAAAATATTTGATTTTATAACATTTTTTTTAATAATTTATTTTTATTCTATATCATGTTTTATTTCATCCCATCATCATTTATTTTATTTACCTTATACGTTAATCTGATTACAATAAAAAAACTGAATTTGTAGAAATAGTATATAAAAATCCAGTCATTAAACAAAGAACAAAGACAGCAACATCTTGGAATACGAGTAATACACAGGATCTGCAGTTTTAGATGGCACGTCGGTAAGAAGAGAACACATGTTCCAGAAGTGCCAAGTTACAAGTACGTGCTTGTATTTGGACGTCATCGACGTTACCAGCAAAACATCAATGGTATAGGAGTACCAATATATATTTTATTTGTACAATAATAAAATTACTTTTTTAGGGTATATTCAATACGAGATCATTGATACTAGAAGGGGGAATAAAATGATATTGTGTCGAGGTTTCACGTATTGCAAATCGTCAACAAATATCTGGCTTTGCTCCTCCAGATGTACGATCAGCGGGTGCCATGCGAGAATCAAATTTGTTGGAGGTGTTATTGACGAGATGCTATCAAACTTTACACATACACACGCACCACCAAAACTGTATAAGCACTATGGAAAATATATCAGAGTTTAGATATTATAAAGGCGGATAACAAATTATATTCAATTCCCACTTATGGTCGAATATTCTAGAGCTAATTAACACGTTTGTTCAGTGTTATTACAATTACTAATTGCATATGTTATATCCATTCATGTTTAAATTTTCAATTTTCTATCTTTATCCACAACGAAGTTATAAGGATGTCAAAAATGCCTTGAATCGCTTCAAAAAATGAATGTTTGTACATGCTCGCTCGGTAGATAATGGATATATTTCAAGAACCATGCTTTCTAAGAATCGAAATTGAATCATTGAAATCTTTTATTTTAACCTTCCATCTGTTTCTTAATTATTAAGTTTTAGTTATCTTCTATATTTTGATTTCTTTGATCATTTCTCTTAACATGATTATGTTTGTTTAAGGAATCCCATATAAGAAGATTTCTTCCCGTTTTGGCACAGATTTGATACTCTGCCTAGGATATACGTATACCAGGTCGTCAGCACATGTATGGCTATGTTCGTCCAGGACCAACGCGAAGTGTCCAGGCAAGATCAGATTTAGAGGCAATAACATCGACCCTGAATATTCAAATTTCGAACATACACATAATGCGCCTAATTTTGTGACTTTGGGAGACAATTACATTAGAGTTTAGTGATTTTCGACGCTTTCAGGAACTGTAGGACTGTTATTAAATAATCTCTGTGTTTTTATGTCGCCAGTATTTTTTTATATTTATATTTGGGTTTGTGTTTATTTGTTTACTTATTTTACCAACACAGTTGAAAAAAAATGTTTAAAACTTGGCTAAGATCTAGAATAAAGATCTAATTATTTTTTTAAGATTTAGAATTTAAGTTTTTTTTTTTTATATTTAAACTATCTACCAGTTTAATTTACTGTATCTAACATTCACTAATTTTTACGTTAGTTTGAATTTCTTTTTGTCACCCTTATATCGGCATAGTCGACGGCAACGGAAATGAGAAGTTTTACTTACATGTATATGTCCCTGACTGTCATTTTTGTCTATGTATTCTTTTTTAACTTTTAGTTTTTACATTGATTAAAAGCATGTCTGTTTTAAATACGTTAATTGATTACTGCTTTATACAGGTAACATTGCTTTAATGGGTTTTCTATAATTTCTCATTTCAAACTTGACAAAATTGACTAGATCCGTCCATTGTAATTGATTGATCTCATTTTAACGGTTTAGTATTCAAGTTATATTCAGCCACAAAGAGCTGTAGCGATCAGAGTATAAATTGTAAGTTTTTGTGCGTTATCGTCGTTTTATTTCTATCTCCTCCTTTCATTCCTCCTACTCAGAGTCGTTCTAGTAATATGGTTGATAACAATTGTTTGTTTGTTTAAGGTATTCCTTATAAGATGATTCCTTCCCGTAATGGCAAAGAGCTGGTACTATGCGATGGTTTCACATACAACCAGGTGTCAGCAAATGTGTGGGCGTGTTCCTCCAGGTCATGCACAAATAAGTGCTTGGCCAAGATCAAATTCGATGGAACGTCTATTAATCCTGCAAAATCCAATTTCCAACATATACATAAACCACCTCACTACGCCGTTGTAAATAACCAATATATAAGAGTTTTAAATAGGAAATCACAAAAATAGACGAAGCTTAAAAGATTCATCATCTCCCGTGCCTTATCCTACTCCCGTAGGTTCGGCGCACCGGGTTTTCGTCCTCCAAAGCATTCTATCATCCATCATCTCAGTCATCACTCTCTTCTTGATCATGTCACCTTTCACGCAATCCATCCATCTCTTTCTATGTCTACCTCTACCGATATACCCCTTTACATTCATAACTAACATCCTTCTTGTTACATGCGATTCATCCCTTCTCATAACATGCCCATACCACTCTAACCTTTTACTCCTTATTTTCTCAACCACTGGGGCTACTCTCAAACTTCCTTTTCTTAAACGAAGCTTAAAAGATTAAAGAAAAGAAATTAATGATTGCTTACACGATTTCAAAGTTTTCCCTTATTTTTATAATGTTAATGACTGCGTAGACCTAATTGTTGTTCTTTCGAAATTTTAAAAATACAATGAAACCTTTTTTGTTACATGTATTATTTGCGTAAAAATTGACACAAACTCATAAATACTCTTCAAAATAACAGACACAAATACAAACATTACAATAGCAAAATTTCAAGGATAAAAGTTACTATACGAATTTTGTGATCATAGTTCATATCTACAAGTAAATTTGTTAAATTCTCTCTTTCAGACACAGATTTTGAGATAATACGTTCGATGAGGGGAAACCCAGCGATATTGTACAAAGGTTATTCTTTCTGCAGAAAGTCTGTTAATACATGGCAATGTTCATCGAAATATCCACCTACCCGATGTCCGGCTAAAATATTTATCAAAGACAGAAAGATTGTAGACTCAAGGTCGAACATATCTCACAATCATAATGCACCGAAATTTGTTAAACATGAAGGAATGTATATCCGAATATAGAAGATGTTGTTTATCTTATTTTTGTTAACTTGATTAGAGCTTATTAATTGAATATATATCTATACATATAATAAACTTGGAGTGTCTGTTTGTAATATCAATAGTAAAATACCACATTTCGGAAAGATGATGTATTTGCGTTGCTGCGTAGCGGGTAACAGCTATTTGTACATATAAGTTACAATAGATATAAAGATTCTACAAATGTTATGGTAGGAAGCGCCTGTAGCCTAATGGTTGACTGTGAACTAACTAATTGTTGGGATATAGTGTGTATGTATGTTGTGTTTGTACTTAAAAAATAAAATAAAAATGAAATAAACCGAAGTCTTAAATTTCTAAACCAATACAAATTTCATATTGCAGAAAACACAAAATAGCACTTTTTGCGCTTTTTTTTGTTACTGTCAACCTTCTCCTTGAGCAGTTGTTTGGTATTATTTTATATTTCAGATAAAAGGCGGCGGAAGAAGCAGTCACAAGAAGAGGCAATAGCAAAAGCCCGACTTGCACGGCGAAACAGATATGCAAAACTAAAAGAAGATCCCGCTTTATATGCCTTAGAGAAAGAGAAAGACAAGCAGAGATACATAAAAAGAAAAAAAGAAAAAAGAGTGTTAAGTGTTTCTGAAATGACCCCGTTGGCTAGAGAATTACAAAGAAAGAAATGGAGAGAAAATTATAGAAAATACCAACAGAGAAAACTCTTAAAAAAGGAAAGTACAGATGAATATATTATACCAGTTTTAGATGACGAAGTAACAGATGAATATATAATACCAGTTTCCACGAATGAGGGCAATGTGGATGATGATAACAGTTATGAACTTATTATTTGGGGAGGCTATGGAAATGATATTAAAAGGCGCCTGTAAAGCTCTAAAATCAAATACTGATAAAAGGATATCACAATACAATTATTATGAGTGAAAAACGCATTTTAAAGAAGCATAAAGTTCTTGTCAGCACAGAAAAGAAACAGCCCCACCAAAAAACATAGGAGTACGAAAAAGTTAAAATAAGTTACACAATTTTTTTGAAAATTCTCTTCATCATATGTTTAATTTCTCATTACCGTTTGGACAATAATTTCAGATCCAAATTGTGACGTATAACCGCTTATTTTTTGGTTTTACGCATTTTTTGTATATGTATTGTTACATATTTCGACACAAATGATTTTTTTTAATGTAGACGGACGGCCATATAACAATACTTATAAATTACTTTAAAATAAACTAACTCAACTCTAAGACAACCGCGCAAAGATATCGAACGTTCCGTGGCAACGACTACTGAGCTCGTTAGCGACTGAGGGGCTGTGTCACCCCTTGCCAAGTATTTTATAAAACTACCCCCACTATTCCTTTCGTTTCCTAATATTTTCCTAACAATGTTGTTGTTTTAAATTAATATAAATAGTAATCACATCCACATGAAGTTATAAAAACTTTATTTTATTGTTTACTTTTGTGAAATTTTTAATTGCAAATGTCAAAATTCAAATGCACAAATGACAACGAAGGCCTTTGACATTGGATAACAATTACTGTTACCATAATAACCTTGCTTCCTCAATGTTGGTAGCTTGTACTTTATGGTCCCTTTCCCACATGAAGGTTTTTTCCTTTGTATTTATCTCCTAAATTTAACAACGTGAAAATATATAGCCTAAAGCGTGTCGTAGCGTCGGGCTTTTTATTAAAGAAATAGTTATTCAAAAATATGCTGTGATTGCTGACATCTTACGCCACAAAGTATGTCTACGCTTTATCATATTAGTATTGACTATTATTAAAAATAACTTTGATGGAATACAGAATATATCAAAACATATCTATCCTTCGGCCGCGTCTTCACTTAGCTTAGGTGGAGTCGTGGTCAAGCGCTGGTTTATTTATGTTAAAAAAATAGTTTTGTAAGTACTGTTTTAATATTCACTAATATGTTAATTTGCAAATATTTACCTAAATATAGTTAGTATAATGTAAATGTTATTAGTTTTATAATGTAAACCACTAAATATTTTTTTCTCCTAATATTATAATAAAAATTATTCCTAATTTTTTTTTTACTTACCAAAAGCTTACCGATTTTCATAATGTATTTGGACTTTGAACGTTAGTGTATTTTCAAATATGGCATGGCTTTGAAACTATTAGCTGCAGTTAAAAAGGGTTTTTATATTTATGTAACATTACAAATTACAGAAAAAGAGTACGCAGTAATTCGTTCTAGAAAAGGCAATCATCTAATATTGTACCATGGTTTTACGTATGCTAAGAAAACTACATACTTCTGGCAGTGTTCTTCTAATTCTGTCAAAGTGAGATGTCCGGCAAAGGTGAGGTTGGAAGAAGGAAATATTATACGGGAACTGTCAAATTTCAACCATGTTCATGAGCCACCTAAATATGTGAAATGTGGTCATGATTATGTAAGAGTTACGTAGATCTGAATACATGAAATAAGTTTTAAGTCGTTTAGTAAAAAATGTATTTATGTCATTCTTTAAACTCAATTATGTAGTTATTTACTTATAAAGATTTCCAAATTTCGTAAGGAAATTAACTGTAGGAAATATAGTGAAGATTAATATAAGTTACGCAGTTACTGTACTCAACTGTAAAAAAAAAAGAAAAAAATAAATAAATAGTATATTCAGCAAAAAAACTTTTTATTAGTGACTTGCCTATACGGCAATTTTTCCATTGAACCGAATTTATAAAAGCAATCGACACAATGGGAAACAAAATTCCCATTGGACTAACTGATCGCAAAGTCGATCGACCAAACGGAAAAAAACCGTCTAAACAGTCCGTTACTTTGCGTTTCCACTGTCGATATAATAAGGGCAGTGGAATTTCACAGTAACTGTTTCTACTGACAATTGTACTGACACATATTGTTATCCTGCACATTCTCTTTGAACAAATAGTAACAACATGTGTCAATACGAAACCTACGAAACCTTTATGTAACATGCAAATGTTAAGAAACAAATGAAATTCCTTGGATTTAGTGTGAGTTTTGAATTCCCTTTTTAACACGTTACATGCTACTATGATGTTTTTTGTATGAAAATAAAGTCGTTAGAGTTTTGGTGGCATCGGGTGTGTTAAAAAGGTATGTTTTAGACATGATTACTTGTTTTTTTTATCTAACACACTGTTATTGTTACAGTTCCTGGCAGGAGAATGACACGTGAAGAATATTTAGAAAAGAAGCGTCTAGCAGCGAGAATACGTTATCAAAGAATAAAAAATGATCCATTAATGTACCAAATGCAGAAAGAGAAAGATAAATTAAAATATTTAAGAAAGAAAGAAATCGGTGGTATTAAAACCGTAGCCGAAATGACACCCGAAGAGAGAGCAATTGCAAGAAGAAAATGGCGGAATAAGGCAAAAGAACGCAGGCAGAGACGAGCCTACGAATAAGGTATGTGCAAAGTTTCTATAAACCAAATATGATATTAAAGTTAAGTTAAAAAAAAAACAACAAGCTAATAAAATAAAGTGAGTTTTAATATTTCTATGCTTGACTTATATTTTTCTAATTTACAGAAATTGATTATATCGTGCTGAGGTCAGAAGCTTATGGTTCGTTCATAATTTATACTAATGGTATTCAAAATTTAAATATAGGTGTTGGTTGATCTTTACACGCAACAAGAAACGCAAATTACTGGATGTGGTATAAGGGCAACCAAATACGATTAAAGTCACTGAAGAACAAACCTGAATTCCTATAATGTAGATAAATAATTATTTTACTATGTTTATCGTGTAACAATTTAATAAATACTGCGCTGAAAGTTGTCCTAGATTTTACTAATATCAAAATTAAAGTAAAATAAATATTTTTTGTGAAATACTCAACTTTTTTAATTAAGTATATTAGCATCCACAGAAAATCAATACCTATTTGATATTTGTATGAATAGAAGCGTTTAGAAAGCTAAGATAAAAAAAAATTTGAAACCAGCATAATATTGCAAAAGCAAAAAGTGCCAAAAGTAAGTAACTTGGAACTATTAATGACCTATTAGTCTGTGATAATCCTACCTGAAGGACAAGGACGTAAAGATTGTTACAAAATTGGAATGGGAATCTATGTAAATATCAGATCTGCTTGTGACAAGTAGATTCACAGACTTAACTTATTCCTGTCCTGTATCCTTTACTTCATAAAAACTCTTATGATCCCCAAAGTCAGTGGAAGCCAAAACAATAAAAATCAATAGCAACGCTATGGTCGAAAAATAAGGATAAATGTAGCGTAATATTGTTTCAACAGGTAGAATCTACACATCTTTACTTAAAGAACCAGCAATGGATCCGTCAGGATCTGATGGCTCACATTATTTAATTAGCCTACCAAAGAAACCAGGGAAACGAGCTCAAAGGAAACGATGTACCGGATGCTATAGAAGGCTAATTGCGGAAGGAAAGTCTGTAACTCTTGCACGCAAAGTAGCAACGAAAGTAAACCAGCAGTGTAATAATTGTAAAAAAGGTTATTGTTATTATTGTTTTGAACGTTACCACAAAAATCTATTACATAAAATAAAAATATAGTTGACGATTGTTTCTGAAAATATCCAAAAATCAAAGGTTTTTGTCAACTTAAAAACGCTGATTGTAAAATGGAACGTCCACGTCAAACTTCATTGACACTGACGCGACGGACTTGTGACAGTTCAGTGACAACTTAAATGAAAACAATAAGTTATGTTATATATATATATTAAATGTTAAATAATTAATAGTAATTTTCAAGTGCAATAGTGTAAACTGTGTTTGCTTACTTTAAAAGGCAATAAAACGTGTCTTGTTTGAATTTTGTTTGTATCAACGTAACATAACCTATAAAATTTGATTGTGTTTAGTGGCTGTGTTTATGATTTGTGTTGTTTTGAATGATAAAGATTGGTATTGGACTCAGAAACTTGTATACTTTCATATGAGTGTTTTAGATTGTAGAGAAATTGAACATTATATAAATAAAGGCAGCAGAGTAATATGTAAGTGATATTCTGTTTTTTGGTCAATTGACAAGTGAGTGATTTTTATTTTTTTAAACTAAGCATCCCAAATTGATCTTTGTTAAACAACAATTGGCAAATCTAGTTTAAAAAATTTAACGAAACTACAAAAGCATATTTATTTTTATGCCCGTCAAGAAACAATAGGAGTCCATTTATATTTAACAAATATTTTTAAGCATGTAATATATTTCTACTAACGTAATGGTGTTTTCATTGTGTATGGTATAACTTCATTCTACCATAAACTACTTGTTATGTTTCTTAATTTTATGTTTAGTACAGTAATACAAATCAAATGTAATTTTTTAAGTTTTTCTATTATTCAAGTCTACTAATAAATTGTTATGTGTTAAATTTTATATTAGTAATTAAATATCTTTTGGTCATTTCTCTTTTTTTTATTTTGGGTATTAATGAGTTTTGTTGTGATAATATTAATGGTTTTAGCATTATTTCAAATTTAATTATATATTAAAATAGTTGGGTTGTCCAAATTCAGGTATAATTTTGTTAAATGAGACTATAATATATGTAATTATTTCTGGGACAAATGATTGTTGCGGAAAGAATGTATATAAAATTAAAAAATAATTTTCCATTAACATATTTTTTCATTGAAACTTGGCAAAGTAAGTAAGTAAACAGAAATTATGGTAATAGCATATATCTTATTACCAGAGAAAATTATAAAAGTAAAAGAAATTAAAAATACAAACATGTGCATATTTCAAAATAATGTATTTAGCATTTAAAGTAAATTTAAAAATGTCAGACTAATTTAAAGGCTTTATACACTTTTTAACAATTAATAGCTTAAACAAAATTAAAAGTATTGTGTAGTTAACTGAATATCAAAGAAAACAGTGAAGGTCAATAGAAAACTATCTTTAAAGTTTTCTACAGTTTAATTTCTTTCTACAATTTTTAGTGCAATTTATGTTCTCGCTGGATGGAGGCAGATTATTAAGACTCGGCGATTTTACATTTATAAGTACATTTACTAGAAGAACGCAAAGCACATGGCATTGTTACACACACAAGAAATATGGCTGCCAAGCTATAGCGCACACCAATTTCGACAAATTGATATTTGCATTGAACAAACATAACCATTCACCTATGGAATATTTTGTATAATTTTTCTAGATTTCACTTTCACTAAAGGTTGGGTTTGTGACAAATATGATCTCTGAATAGCTTTTTATTAAAATAAAATTTTGTGTTATTTTGAATTTATTGAACTGCAGAAATATATAAATGAGTAAGAGCCAGTGATATTTATAAGATAGACATTTTTCCGTTAACTTCCAATCATGATATTACAAGGGTTTTAATTACAAACATCCTTCGATCAATAGGTTTACTTTATGTTGGTGCTGTGCCAAGAAACAGGAAGTGCTAAGCTTTCATGTGCAATATGGATAAGAATAACAATACACTAAATGGTCACCCACCGATGAGATGTATGCAGTAATATCTGGCACAGCATTTCTGACTTCTTTATGTAGCCATGTCTTGTGCCTTAGATTTCTCATGCTAAATATACACCAAAGGACTTGGTAGCCTCATGACAGTGCATCAGTGAGATAAGAGTATGTAAATGGTAATATTTTTCTTTTTTGATATGCTGAACGTAAACGAGAATGTTGCTGGTTTTTACATCTGCCTCATTATGTACAAAAAATCTTGAGTATTGTTAAATGTAGAATATTTGTTTTGACTAAATGTATAATTAAATTTTTATCATGAAATAATTGTCTTATTGCTTCAGTATTATGATTTATTATAGTAATAAAATTCATTGTAAATGTTATAATTGTAATAACACTGTTAACAAGGCTAATATAAGGTATTTATTTCAGATGTTCCTATCTATGGACAGAAGTTTAAACACAACTTATCAGGGTTAACCGCCTCCTTCACTCAATCTATGAGAGGGAAGCCTTTAATCGTCTTCAACAATTACACGTATTGTCGCCATTCTGTTCGCCACGGTATCGTAAGATGGACGTGTTCCACGCACTCCTATAAATGCTGTAAAGCCATAGTAAAAACATCAGGCTGTCATATAATAGAAGTCAAAGGTTTTCACAATCATGATTCTTCTGAATTACTCATAAATCGAGGAAAATCTGGCTACGATCTTGCATTATCTGAACGTATACTTGTTAAGAATGCCGATATGATATTTTGAACAAAAGAAATACAAGAGTAAGCGCACACCATTCACTAAACTATCGCAAACTTGTGCTATTGTCGATTGTTGCACAACCAAAACTCGAGTAGTGTACATGCCACCATGTAAGCTCATAAGACGACGACTAAACCGTTTTGTAATAGTTTAGTCAAAGATGTGCGCGCTTTAAGTGGTTTTATTAGTTTTATCTCCTAATAGACAATCGAAATTTAGACTCTAAGGAATATACGTTTGAGTTTAAATGTAATAACTACTCTGGTCTCTTGTATTGCCTATGAATGGGCTGTAAAATAAATTTCTGTTTAATTTATTTTGTATTCATATAAACTTACAAAAACAATCACAGGTTTAAAATGGTGGCCATTCTCAGAGAAAAAATTTCGATCATTAGTCGGAATTAGACTTGTTAATGTTATTTTTACTATTTAGTAGAGACAGTTAATCTTGTGGGCTTGTTCCGTTTACCTAACTAAGTTAGAACAAGCCAACTTGTGTAGGCAATTTTATCTTAGGCGTTAAGAAGATGAGGCGATTACTTTTAGAAACGAACTCACTGTCTTACTAAACTGGTTCCAGTAATAATCCAGCTGTTATCGATCACTGGACTGAAAATGAAAATAGTGTTGGTTATTATTTTGTAAATAATGGAGTGCTAAATTGGTAGCTTTCGGTAGTTTTTAGGATAATGATCTACCCTAGTCTCTGCAAGTGTTGCTGTTTTCATAATTTTTATTCAAATTGTGTCCTCAGTTTTATGTATAAAGCATAGATTTAGACGAACAAAACGCAATATTTTTCGGTTGTGATAGTTCTAGATTAAATTATTTTTAAGACTGGTTTACTTCAATTCATATTGACTGTTATAAGAATAAATAATAATAAATTTTAAGTAATACATATATTGATTTCATGGGTATTGGATGAAGGTTGTTCCGTCCAGAAATATTAATATTTTTTTTTCCACACCGGACTAAATAGCATTAAGCCATCCAATACTCGTTTCCGCCCTTAAAAAAAAACCTAATTCAGTTCAGACTTTCTTACTATGATATTATAAATGCGAATGTTTAGATGGATGGATGATAAAGTTTGTAGCCTAAACGGCTGAACGGATTTCGATCTAATTTGTCATAAATATAGAGGATAGTCTGGAAGAACACATAGGCTACTTACTTTTTCAATTCCACGCGAACGGAGTTAAAAAATAAACCACTAGCTACCCGTCCCGTTGCATTGGTACTATACTAGTTATATGCATGTTAGGAATCTTTAATATTGTCAGTATATCTACTATGTACAAATTAACCTTCCTTTTGAATCTCTGTATCTAATTAAAAAAAAACTGCATCAAAATCCGTTGCGTAGTTTTAATAAGCAATACATAGGACAGATAGACAACGGGAAGCGAGCTTTTGCCCGCGACTAAATCCGCGTGGAATTAAAAAAAGAACGTAAGTAGCCTATATGTTCTTAAAGATCATGTACTACATCTATGCGAAATTTTATCCAGATCTGTTTAGCCGTTTAGGCTACAAACTCTAACAAACATCCATCCATCTAAACTTTCGCATTTATAATATTCGTATTAGTATTATAGTGATTGATAATTTGTGTGTTATATTGTAATGTAGCAGAAATTATTAGAGAATTCCTTGATTAACATGTGAAACCTTGCTCTAGTTTCCTAGATATGCTTTTATTACCGTGAAAAGGTTCGTTTTAGTTTGTTTTTTTTATTGTATTATGCGAGTTTTAGTTACTTTTTTTCAGGCATTTATTTTTTGACTTTTGAAAAGATTAATATGATATAGAAATTATGTACTAGTAATAAGTTATAATATATTGGAAAGGAGAATATAAATTTATTTGCAGTTATTATATTTATTTCTTTAATTTTAAGCTTTGTTAATAATGTGAAATATACGATTTGTATCGTAGCCAATTATTTTTTCTTTAACGGAATTTGTGTTCTATAACAAAAAAAACTAGCAATAAACGATATCTCTATTGAAAAAAATATTTACATTTTAAATTACTTGCACTATAACCCTGAAGATAATGCTAAAAAAAGTTATTGTCCAAAAAGGTTTGTAATGTACAAAATTTGTAGATGGCCAGTTCAAGTAGCCGTAAACACATTCGAAAAAAAAAATTCAAATATTCTTTTTTTTTTCAGTGACATTTGCGTTGTCTAGGAACAGAAGAACTCTGATGATAGTGGACGGGTATAGGTTTTCATTACATTATGTGCGGAAGAACAGCGAGCGTTGGCAATGCAGTAGACGAAGTTATTTTGGGTGTAAGGCTGTTATACATACACGCGCTGGTATGCTTCTATACAGTAACAGTAACCGATTACATAATCATGACCCTTAGGGCCTGTCCCACCGACGGCAAATCAGATAGCTTAAAAATGACGTCTCTGTCAGATAAGGTGACAAAATCCGATATATCCATCTCATATTTTACACGTTAGATTGTTATCAGAGAATTCACAATTTGGTGGGACAGGCCTTTAGTGTCCTATTAAATTTTATATCGTTTTATAGCTAAATAAACGGTTCCTTAGTGTACATTTCATATGCTGTATTCAGAGACCTTTAAGGTTTTTAAAGTAGTCTTTTAGTTTAAAGCACTTTATTAACTTGAAAATTCCTAAATAATTTTTAAGTCATATAAGGTTTATTTTACGTTGGCTACACTTAAAATTAAAACGGGGGCTGATAGAAATATTCTATCTCTGTTACACTTACTGACTTTCGTATAGTTCTCTCTCGCTCTGTGTAAAATGTGTACAATATTTGAAACTACATAAAGGAGTCGCGGAATTTTGGTTTGTGATATTTTGGCTCCAAAAGCTGTTACACAATGCTCGTTATCATGTATGTTTGACAAATTTTACTAAAATGTATTAGACCGAATTTATTACAAAGAAAACAATAGAGTGGATTTACTTTATTAATAGGTTATAACAGGGGGCTATCACGGATATTTGACAGTTGCGAGAACGTATTCATGATGTTATCTCCGCAATTCGTACTAGATTTATGCGGCACTCCTAACGGGTGTTAAATATACCAACCAATCTCACGTTACGAAAACGTTCTCACAAATTTTCATGATAATCCCTCAGTTTTTTCACAGTTTATGCGATAGATTCGTATTTGTATTGTAATCAAAACCCATAGTAATCGTTAAATATATACAGCGTTACAAATAAATGCGGTATAAAGTTAAACTAAGAAATAAACTGAGTATCTATACTATTATAATACAGCGTAAACACACACTTCCTTGTTGCCTAAGATGTCAGCAATCACATCATATTTTGGAAAATTATTTTTTAAATAAAAAGCACTGCACTTGGGTCACGCTTTAGACTATATATTTTAACGCCATTAAATTTAGGGGGTAAATATTTTGGATAAAAACCCTAATGTGGGAAAGAGACCATAAGTTGCTGCCAACATCAAGGAAGCAAGGTTGTCATCATGTCATGTCATTTTGACATTTATAATTTGACAAATGTAAACAATAAAATAAAAATTTCATAATTTTATGCGAATGAAGTCGCATGGGAACAGCTAGTAAGCATATATTAGTACAAATTTTGCTTATACTCAGTTTATTCCTTAGTTTAAATTTATACCGCGTTTATTTCTGAAGCTAATATTATCTAAGAAATAAATGAATCTGTGAAATAATAGGAGGAAGTGCATATGTAAATATTTTGTAATATAAAAGTGTGTTGTTATTTATTTTATAGTTTTTGTTTATAAACCTTTTGTCTTGTTTTGTATTGTTTAACTGCGGTTTATCCTAAGAATCAAATTATTGTAAATATGAGCTGGGAATTATTTCTTATGTACAATTAATAACTTATAATAATAATTACCTGGGTCTGTAAATGTATTTTTAATACATCAATGATTAAGATTTTCAAATTACAAAGGTTAAATAATTAGTCGTCTTTTTCTTTGCCATCGAGTACATGTTTATTTGATGATGTGTGATACTTTGGCGGGCTATTAATACAATATCTATACTATTATAATAAAGCGTAAACACACACTTCCTTGTTGCCCAAGATGTCAGCAATCACGACATATTTTTGAATATTGGTTTTATTAAATAAAAAGCCCTACACTTAGGTCACGCTTTAAGCTATATATTTTCACGCCATCAAACTTAGGGGGTAAATATATTGGATAAAATATGGGAAAGAGACCATAAGTTGCTGCCAACATCAAGGAAGTAGGATTGCCAAGTTTTGTCTTGTCATGTCATTTTGACATTTGCAATTGACAATTTGACATATGTAAACAATAAAATATTTTTCATGCTGATAAAATCGCACGGGAACAGCTAGTGGTCAAAAATAAAATAAAAAAAACTGTCTAATTGACTGTTGTTTCTATTTGACGCTCAATCTTTTTTCACCATACAAGCTTTGAATAGTATACCTGTAGCATTGACCTGTATAAATGGATATCTTTATTTGGAAATGACAGCATTTACTTTCCGACTTAAAAACTCCTGTTGATTAACAGTCAATTAAAATTAATTGTATCTCAGTTGTTAGTTTTAATCCTCACTACCGCTAACAGCTGCTATCTGAATAAATGCACAAAGTATGTCTCATAGCCTGTCTATTAATACAGATCAACCTACAGACAACTTCAAATTACTTTAAGATTATTGAATTGTCTTACGTTACAGATAATGTATGCGTCGTGTGTACTGATTTCGCCTATGGCGCGAACTACGGAGCGGTCTCGTGTTATTCGTGTAAGCAGTTCTTTAGAAGAGTAATACGTGATGGCAAAGCTGATAATTTACAATGTGTAAAACCAGGGTTTGTAGAAGAATGCAAGATAGATATAAAAAATAGAACTACATGCAAATATTGTAGATTTAACAAGTGTATAAAAAGGGGAATGAATCCAATATTAATAAACTCAAGAAAGAGAAAACGTTCAGAAATTTTATGAAAATAGCAAAAAAAATATAAAAATTCATTTTTACATATATATAATTTTTGTGGTTTAAAACACAATTAATCGATTTAAAAAAAAATAGGACGATTTACTCGAATTAAAATAGTTCGTTTTTGCCGATTCCTTTAGGAGTTTTTATTATCTTTTGAATTTAGTTTTAAAATGCGTGTATACGCAATTTGCTATTCAATTTTTCAAAATTTTAATTATTTACAATACCTTACCATTACGGACTAACATATTTTGACTTTAACACATGGGATCCAAAAGAACTGCAAGGTAATATACAAGAAGTTCAACGGGTTTGTCTGGAGTTATATTTAATTGTCAGGCAAGAACAAAAGCTAATACTCACAAGATAGAAATGAGACTACAGATCCTATTGGTTGATAACCACCAAACTATGCATATCATACCTCAAGCGTATCCTATATGCATGAAATGCAATCAGGATCCAAGCTATCATTTTCGTAGTTCGCGCTTGTCAAAACAAAAAATACCGGGATTGCTTAGACGACCCAAAAATCCAACAATCAAAAAATCCTTTTTTTTAATTATTAAAGCCGATATAGAAGAATTTTTTTTTCCTGGGGTTAATCTATTTTACGAAATAAAAACGAAAACAGTCTTTGACATGCTGCAAAGTTATAGCTGATTTAATAAGCGTTTTTTATACTTCTTTATTGTGTTTAAATGAATTGTATTACCGTTGTAATAACAGAGTTTGGAAGAATACTTTCTGACGTGCCAATTCTTAATTTCATGCAAGTAGATTTGGTATTTAGTAACAAAAATAGCTAATATACTGTATGTAAATATTCAGATTTTGTAAAATATTAAATTTTATGTATATAATACAACAACATTTTTAATGTAATTGTTTCATTTAACCTCATAAATCAACGTATAACATTTCAAGAGCGGGCGCACACTTCTGACTAAACTATCGCATAACTTTGCGATTGTCGATTGTTTCGCAACCAATTCAACTTTAGTTGCACAAATAATTGAATAGCGCATCTCCATATAAATAGTGTAATAGTTGTGCGATATTTTAGTTTCATGTGTGCGCACGCTTTTAGATTAAAATTTTCACTTCAATTTCCCAAATTTTTTCTCAGGCTTGATACCTCAGTACAGTTGGTCGCGTGCCGGCAATGCTATAATACTGCTAGGAGAAAACAGGTTCAAGAAAAGATCCCGACATGTAAATCTGAAACAGGAGATTCATTGGGTATGCAACAAAAGTGATAAAGGTTGTAAAGCAAAGTTGACAACATTTAATGACGCGATTATAAAACTTCATAATGTACACGATCATGAAGGTTTAAGAAAACTAAAATGAGATTTATATTTAGTATTGCTTATTTTGGTATACGCTGAAGCCACCAAAAATTATTAGAAAAATCATCAAAACCTTTAAAAATCATTTTTTAAATGTATTGTATTGTATATTTGTACTTTATATTTATATCGACATATCTGAATTAAAATTTACTTTCTAATAATTCTATTTATTTCAAACCACTTATGCATAAAAAAGCTTAGGGTTCGTAAAACGACATCTATCAACAAAAACATCAACTATAATGTTACGTTTGTTTGTATAATTCATAGATGGCGCTGTAAACATAAAAGATATTAAACAGATGTCGCTTTTATACATATTTTTCCGTTTACACTACATTCAGATATTTTTTATGTTCCTATGTTTTTGTTTCTTCAGTTTTTGTAAGATAATTAGTAATAGTAATAAATATACTACAACGGTACAAATATTATTTAAAGTATTGTCAGTCAAAATAAAAAACCTTAAAAGACTAGTGTTAGAGTGCCTTTTCACAATATACTTAAGTATATCTCAAAGTTTCTTCAGAATACAATGGGTCATTTATTTTGATAATAAATATTAAATTGTATTATTTCTTAGTGTGTTTGTGACATTTTTTCTATTTGGATATTATTAAATCTGTGAATATTATGTAATTAATAAGAAATGTTCTTTATGTATTACTCCAAATGCATATTTAAGTATATCAGAATCAAATTGTGTGTGTTATGTTTATACCCATTTTTCTAACGTATATATCTATTTTACTTATCATGAATTATGATTATTATCAAAATCTAGAAAGTACAGATTGTTAAAAACCTAATGTGATACGTATTTAAAAATGATCCATGACGTCATTTGTCAATACTAGACAGACGCTATCGGCAAACCTGCTAGAAACATAGCTACATTCCGTACAGACTATGTAATAAAACATTGCTCAGACCTGAATTAGGCATTTTATGTGTCTGTACTTAATGTATTTAAATAATTCACTGAATAACAGTTATTGGAATTGTTAGCTTATTAATATTTGTTTAGTATATAGCAATCTTAGTAATATTATCGTATATAAATATAATTTGAATTTTTGTATTCAAACTGGTTACCTTAAAATACATTTAGGGCCTGTCCCACCAAATTGTAAATTCTCTGATAACAATATAACATGTAAAATATGTGATTGAAAGATCGGATTTTATTACCTTATATGACAGTGACGTCATTTTTAAGCTATCTGAGCGTTTATCAGCCAGTGGTGGGACAGGCCCTTAATTATGACATTATGTACCTTTATATACACATTCCATGTAAAAACTAATTTTACAAAGATAATGTTTGGGTAAAAATGTTATTTTTCTGATATTTTTCATACTGATATTACATTTATTTTAAAAGTAGAGATTTGCCTTAGTTGAATTTATATGATTATGGACATAACGATATGACGATTAATATATTTTTGAAATACCATCATTTCTTTTATTTAAGCACTAACCTTAAACCATTTCTTAATAAAAACTATAACTGCACTCTTAAATAAATGTTACTGACTAAAATTTCTCGAAACTGGGATCCTTCCAACTTTTTTATGTAATTAATAGTAGCTTTCGCCTGCGACTTAATCCACGTGAAATTAGTAAAATCAAAAGTAAGTAGCCTATGTCTTCTTCCAGAATGCTCTACATCTAAGCCAAATTTCATCGAAATCCGTTTGGTCCTTTGGTATACAAAGTCCAACCAACGTCCATCCATGTAAATTTTCGCATTTATAACGTTACTAAGATTAATAGAAAGGACTAAGAAATTGGATGGTTAAAATAAAACAAAAATTGACAAAATCTATTTTTTTATTAGTATTTAACACAATTAAAAGGATCTCTACAATTTTTAGTTACAAAGTCATAAGGCGCAAAAGCCTTACAAACAGTTTAAAATCGTTACAAGTTACAATTTTCACTTATGAATATCCAATGACAAGTAAATTGTTACAAAAAGCGTGTAATGTTTATAAATGGAAAGTATGCACTGGTTCATGATTATGTTCATTTTTGATGTAAATAATTTCATCGTCTACCGTCACGATGATGGATTTACAACCCGACCTCTGTTTCACACAGCGCCATCTACCTTTGCTGTTGTTCATACACAGCAGGCTGTATTTAAAGCCGTTTAGTAATATCTGTTTTTTTTTAGTGAGTGGATGCTCAAAAACTAAAAAAATAAAATATTTCTTAATTTTATAAATAAAAAAATTAAAATCATGCGCTTTAATCGTATTAAAATAAAAAAATGTACATTTGATAAATTTATTCAATTCACAATTTAACTACAACACAAGCGTATTTTGGTTTTTAAATAGCAGGAACAAGGTACACAGCCTAGGTAAGAAACGTTTTGACCGACTGACTAAAATTGCAACGTTATCAACGTAACCATTTACTATCGAATTTAAAGATGCGTCATTGGATTAGTTTTTTATAATATTTTTATTTATTTGTGTATTTAGTCGACAGTATCTGAAATTGGATGGATTGTTTCAGAGATCTGTAAGTTGTCAGATATAACGAGATGTAGAAAGGCCAGTCGGATTAATTATTTTTTTATCTATTTTAAATTAGATTCGGTGGATGGGTATGCTTGTTTTGTCGGTCGACCATCGTGTAGCCGATTGTAACGACTATGGCGTGGCAATCGTTAGTTCTATTCTCGAATCATAACCACTTCACTCGAGACTATATACTCATTTTTCTAACGTATATATCTATTTTACTTATCATGAATTATGATTATTATCAAAATGTAGAAAGTACTGATTGTTAAAGACGTAATGTGATACGTATTTAAAAATGATCCATGACCTCATTTGTCATTTGTCAATACTGGACAGACGCTATCGGCAAACCTGCTAGAAACATAGCTACATTCCGTACAGACTATGTAATAAAACATTGCTCAGACCTGAATTAGGCATTTTATGTGTCTGTACTTAATATATTTAAATAATTCACTGAATAACAGTTATTGGAATTTTTAGTTTAATTATACGTGTTTATTATACATCTATCTTAGTAATATTATCGTATATAATTATAACTCGAATTTTTGTATTCAAACTGGTTACCTTAAAATACATTTAGGGCCTGTCCCACTAAATTGTAAATTCTCTGATAACAATATAACTTGTAAAATATGTGATTGAAAGATCGGATTTTGTTACCTTATATGACAGTGACGTCATTTTTAAGCTATCTGAGCGTGTATCAGCCAGTGGTGGGACAGGCCCTTAATTATCACATGTACCTTTCTATTGTAGTGGAGTATGTTTGAACAAACATATTGATGTAAACACATTCCATGTAAAAACTAATTTTACAAATATAATGTTTGGGTAAAAATGTTATTTTTCTGATATTTTTCATACTGATATTACATTTATTTTATAAGTAGATATTTGCCTCAGTTGAATTTATATGATTATGGACATAACGATATGACGATGAATAATTAATATATTTTTGAAATACCATCATTTGTTTTATTTAAGCACTAACCTTAAACCATTTCTTAACAAAAACTGTAACTGTACTCTTAAATAAATTTTACTGACTAAAATTTCTCGAAACTGGGATCCTTCCAACTTTTCTATGTAATTAATAGTAGCTTTCGCCTGCGACTTAATCCACGTGAAATTAGTAAAATCAAAAGTAAGTAGCCTATGTCTTCTTCCAGAATGCTCTACATTTAAGCCAAATGTCATCGAAATCCGTTCGGTCCTTTGGGATACAAAGTCTAACTAACGTCCATCCATGTAAATTTTCGCATTTATAACATTAGTAAGATTAATGGAAAGGACAAAGGAATTGGATGGTTAAAATAAAACATAAATTGACAATATCTATCTAATTTTTATTAATATCTAACACAAAAGTATCTTTACAATTTTTCAGTTACAAAGTTAAGAGGTGCAAATACCTTAAAAAGAGTTAAATCGGTACTAGTTACAATTTTCACTTATGAATATCCAATGGTAAGTAAATGGTTACAAAAAGCGTGTAACGTTTATAAATGGAAAGTGTGCACTACTTCATGATTATGTTCATTTTTGATGTAAATAATTTCATCGTCTACCGTCACGATGATGGATTTACAACCAGACCTCTGTTTCACACAGCGCCATCTACCTTTGCTCTTGTTCATACACTGCAGGGTGTATTTATAGCCGTTTAGTAATATCTGTTTTTTTTTAGTGACTGGATGCTCAAAAACTAAAAAAATAAAATATTTGTTAATTTTATAAATAAAAAAAAATTAAAATCATGCGCTTTAATCGTATTAAAATAAAAAAATGTACATTTGATAAATTTATTCAATTCACAATTTAACTACAACACAAGCGTATTTTGGTTTTTAAATAGCAGGAACAAGGTACACAGCCTAGGTAAGAAACGTTTTGACCGACTGACTAAAATTGAAACGTTATCAACCGTTACCATTTACTATCGAATTTAAAGATGCGTCATTGGATTAGTTTTTTATAATATTTTTATTTATTTGTGTATTTAGTCGACAGTATCTGAAATTGTATGGATGGATTGTGTCAGAGATCTGTAAGTTGTCAGATATAACGAGATGTAGAAAGGCCAGTCGGATTAATTATTTTTTATCTATTTTAAGTTAGATTCGGTGGATGGGTATGCTTGTTTTGTCGGTCGACCATCGTGTAGCCGATTGTAACGACTATGGCGTGGCAATCGTTAGTTCTATTCTCGACGCATAACCACTTCACTCGAGACGAGCATACAGAGTGTCGCGTGTAGCAGTAACCACGTAACTTCATTATTCTCGCACCGATCTCTGTCGTGAAAAACGTTGGACGGACTGCAAAGAAAACCAAACATTAATAACTGGAACTTTGATGAGTTATTTTATGTTGAAACTAGCGTCTGATATTACAACCCACACTCACATTTTTTCCGCTTTCATCCATGTATATGAAGCGACAATAAAGATTGTAGATATTTAGCTGACCAAAGTGTAAGAAAACCTATAGCGCAATTAAAATGACCAAGGGCGTTAGTCAAACTATAATTGCACACTAACGCCCTCTAATGTCACAAAAACGTCTCACAAGATACGTATCGTATTGCAGTTGTTTCTATGCCAATTTTATTCAGGTATTTTTACATATTTCTTGACTATAAATAGACCGCGTCTCTGCACGAGGCTATATTTTTTTTTCATTCAGCGTCATTAATTTTAGAGGTTTATACGATGAACATTTAATGATATCATACTTGTCTGACATCGATCTTACAATTGGTACGGTGTGTACCTAATTTTTTAAAGTTTTGTCACTATTTTAATAGATTTTTCACTTGTAATAAAAATCTAATGTCTTTGATCATTTTTATTTATTACAGGAACAGGAATAACAAGTTATTACGTACACAAAGGACAGTCTTACATTAAAAACAAGATACTAGACTAGAGAAAAATAAGTACAAAAAGCAGAATCGTTGTATATTCCGGGTAAGAATAAGAATTAAATAAAACCTTACCCTTTAAAATCTGATAAGCTACACTCACTAAATAATAACTAATAACTAAAAAAATTGCAGCACTCAAAGACGTTAATTTAGCGTTAACACCTTTGTTAAAGAAAGCGTTCTAAGTCGGGTTTATAATCCCCCAAAGTTAAGCGCAGCGGATACGCCGCTTAATCTATACTTACTAAGATAGGTAAAGAGTATACATTTATATGTTTGTATATCTATACTAATGTTATAAATAAAAAAGATTTTTTTTTGTATATGTATTGAAATAACTCAAATACTACTGAGACGATTTAATAAATTCATTCACCACTAAAAAGCTACGTTATCAGTGAGTAACATAGGCTATATTTTTATTCAACGCGCACAAAGTCACGAGCAACAGCTAGTAATGATTTATGTCAATAATTACGTTGTCAAATTTCAATTCATTATTAGAAAGCTACATTATCAGTGAGTAACATAGGCTATATTTTTATTCAACGCGCACAAAGTCACGAGCAACAGCTAGTAATGATTTAAGTCAAAAATTACGTTTTCAAATTTCAATTAATTATTAGAAAGCTTCATTATCAGTGAGTAACATAGGGTATTTTTTATTTAACGCGCACAAAGTCACGAGCAACAGCTAGTAATGATTTAAGTCAAAAATTACGTTTTCAAATTTCAATTCATTATTAGAAAGAGTAACACCGAGTAACATAGGCTATACTTTTTTACTAGCTTTTTTATTTATTTTTTTTCGCGCGTAATTCGCAAGCAAACGTTAGTACTTAATGCCAAAGACTAATTTAAATAACAACATTTAGATTTTTATGTTTGTTTTTGCTTATTATGTTTTATTAATCATGTTTTTTTCTTTTTTTGTATTTTAGAAGTACTTTTAATTGTTTAAAATTATGTATATCTAATTTTCTAATTTCTCTAAGTAGCCGACTGACGTCTGGCCCTAAAAATTACGCCAAAACATTAGGTTTATTAATACCTTTTGCGCCAACCCTATGTGAGTACAATAAGGGAACTTTAAAACGTCTCTGAGTGACAGCAAATCTAATACGGATAGTGTTGCCGCGTATGTATAGGGTGGTTGTGAATATTTTTCATTCGCACAACTGCGGAATCATCCAACAACGTGTAGAGGCAAGCTGTACACCCTATGTTGTATTTGCAGCAACGATATCGCATCTTGCCACCAGAGGCCGCGTGTCTCGTGAAATAATATCCATCCACAAGTATCATTTTCTTGCCGTGTTTGCCTCTAACCCATGACACATCGGGACCTAAAACAGAAAACTGGATTAGTTTAATTCTAATTTGATGATTTTGTTTTTTTCTACAATTCTGTAATCTACAAGAAGGATAATTTCTAAATCAATACAATAAAACAAACATTTAAATTAGTTGTATTTTTTATTTTAATTAATAAATTCTAATAGGAACAAAATATAGATCTTGTAATGGCAAAAATATCACAATTGAATAAAATCTAAGCCTCGAAAACAATATAAATGCATATAAACAATCAAATCTTTAAAACAAATACATTTGATTGAGATTTTCAAAAACAGAACGCACATTGTCATTTAGTTGCTTTAATTCCTACGAGCTTATGGAGATGCGCACACTACTCGATATTTAGTTGTGCAACTAAATAGTTGGATTTACTGCGAAAAAATCGACAATCGCACAACAATTGTGCGATTGTTAAGTCAAAGGTGTGCGCCGGATCAACTAATTTGACAAATACGTCTTTGTTTTATTTTTATGAATTTGGTATTTTATCTTCATACTGGAGGATGATTGTGTTGAGGGTTGCCTTTCAGAATGACGTCATCCTCCACGGTGAAGATGACAGCCTTGCAGCCTTTCTTATTATGTGTGCCGCACCACCATCTCGTTTTGCCATCGTTGATACGCTGCCTGAGGAACTTGTAACCACTCCACATAATCGTACGAGCGCCTTTCGCTGAAGTACTGAATACTGGGCCTGGTAAAACATTACTATACAAAATCTCTTTTAACTCAAAAAAGATATTAAAGTTAACTAGATTTTAAGTTTTAAACCGATATCAGAAACACAACTCGAAGTTGTTAGATTCACCAATTTAGTAAAAACGTTTTTAGACACCCCTCTAATACTATCACAATTACTATGTTATTAAATTTTTGAAATGGTCGGAAAGTATATCAAAATTTAAAAAGTAACTAGAATATTTCATACTTTCATTTTCATTACAGCGCCATCTATGGATGTTTTCCGAAGTCGACGTACTTGCAATAGGCTCAATTGCTTCTGCTGTAGGCTCCTCATCAGGCTCCCACACTATAGTGTATACGGCAGCTGTTAAAAAAAACACATTATTACCTATCTATTTAAAGTTTTTATTAAAACACAAAAGCGCATTTGATTGAAAAGCAGTAATTTTTAAAAAGTTATTAAAACAAGTAGTTTTTGAACCAACGCATGCTTAAACTAAAAACTATTTAAACATAAAAATCATAACAAACTTATATAATAATAGAAAACCAGGGTGCCATGTTGTTTTAAAAATTAGCATACTTAGATTACTATTATATTTATCAGAAACATTTTGGTAAATAATACGGATAACAAAACTGTTATAAAAATTTTTAGAATTACATCCAATAAAACGTTATAACAATTTGATTAAACTTTGCAATTAAAATAATTAGTAGAAAAATGCAGTAAGTTCCGACATACAATTTTTCCTTACCACATTCGTATGTATAAAACAAAGAAGACAAAACTTTAAGCATTAAACCGATCAATTACAATAACTAAAAATAAAGCTCTTCCTATTTCTAACGTTACTAAAAAATACACAGGAATCATTTATAAAGATAATTTAACAAAAAAGAAGGTAAAAATCGCAAAATTGTAGGTTATGATGAAGTAGCCGTCGAATTACGAACTATACCTATTTTATAATCAAAGAAAAAACTGCAATCATCGTGCTTCCGCATGATTATGGGAACTGTGGACTTTGACTACTTTGTTTTCGATGGTGTACACAGCCGCTTTACACAAGTAATTCTGTCGAACGCAACACCACCGTATCTTGGATGGTGTTACTCTATGCTTACGGTATTGATAGCCATTCAGACAAAGAATCTCGGCGCCACGAATCGACGTAAAGAAGGTAGGAACTGTAACAAAAATCCAATTAGAAATACCGTCATAGATTATACACCGAGAGTCTCGATCATTAGGTATAAAACATTATTGGCTGATTCAGTGATTAGTCGATAAAATCTTTGAAATCGCAAATGTGCAGATATATTTTAATTCGTCGAAACAAAGTTTTTTTTTTATAACATAAGGTGGCAAACGAGCAAGCAGCCACCTGAATCCGCCAAAATGGCGAAGCGACCGCTGCCCATAGACATCCGCAATTGCAGATGCGTGGCCTACCCTTATACGACGGAGGAGGAGACGCACATAAAGATGACATTTCCCCTTCCTATGGCACCCTCCACCGTCAAATCCACTTCCCCTTCGCACCCTCTCCTTATATGAAAAGGGTGGTAAAAAGAAAGTGACTTAAATTAGGCCTCCGCCACTACACTCATCAGACGAAACAAATGTTAAAGCGGGTACTACCACAGTGAAATTTACATGACCCAGGATGTAGATGATAGGTTTATAACTTAAAATAAAAACAAAATATACTTAAATGATAATATTTTAACATACAACTTAAGTCTTAGTTAACTAATAGTCAAGTTAAATGTATATGTAACGTCGATGATTATGCACTTTATGTTTTTTACATTTACTTTTAATGATTATGCATGCCGGTGTTTTTAATGATTTGGTCACCGACAGTGTAGACGGCTGAGGTACAGCCATGCATCTGTTGGGAGCAGAACCAGCGCGTCTTAAACCTGGATACTCTATGACGTCGGTACATATGACCTTTGAATAGGAGCACTGTCGCACCACGGGGTGTTGTTGTTATCACTGAAACTGTCCAGTAAAGTTAGAAATACAAGTGATAAGAATATTAACTGTCGAGAACTATTTCTTACTAATATAAATGTAAAAGTTTAGATGGATGTTTGTCTCCTAAATAGTTTAACGATTCTTGAAGAAATCGGCATAGACTGGAAGAACACATACTTTTTTTATTCAAAGATGATAGTAACATTTAGAGCGGGCGCACTCCTATGCCTAAACATTGCACAAATGTACGATTGTCGATTGTTTTGCAGCCAATTCAACTGTTTAGTTGCACAACTAAAAATCGAGTAGTGTGCACTTCCATATAAGCTCATAGGAATCAAAGCGAGACTAAACAGTTGTGCGATAGTTTAGTCAAAGTACACGCTCTTTGAATTATTTAGAAACATTCGTTCGCGAAAATTGAACATCTATACAATTATAATAAAGCGTAAACACACACTTCTTTGTTGCCTAAGATGTCAGCAATTACATCATATTTTTGAATAATTCATTTTTTATATAAAAAGCCCTACACTTCACGCTTTAGGTTATAAATTTTCACGCCATTAAACTTAGTTGGTAAATAAATTGGATAAAAACGCTAATGTGAGAAAGAGACCATAAGTTGCTGCCAACAAGGAAACAAGATTGACAAGGTTTGTCATGTCATGTCAGTTTGACATTTGCTATTGATAATTTCACAAATGTAAACAATAAAATAAAATTTTCATAATTTTCATGCGGATGAAGCCGCATGGGAACAGCTTGTTTTTAATACAAACTATTTTTTTCTGCAAATAACATAAAGTAAAACATATACTTCAAAGTTTATTGTTGTCAATACAAAGTCAGTCGTTTAGACGCATTAAGATAATATTTTATCACTTATCTATGTATCTATCTTATGATATTAAATTGGATGATTATGTACGTTTTTATGTTTGATAATACGGTCGCCTATAGTGAACACGACCGCGCAACATCCGCGTGCGTAATTACAGCAGTACCATCTTGTCTTGAATCCCGACACACGATGGCGTCTGTACTTATAACCATTGTAACAAAGAACCTTTGCGCCTCGAGTTGTTGTTATTATTTCCATATCTAGAATTAATAAAAAAAGTTATTAGCAGGTCCAAAGTAAATTAATTAACAAAGTGTCAAAATAAAGTCATGAGTATATTTCGATTTGTAGATCTTCAATTTTATTTCTGTTATCGTAGACTTCCGCAGGATTTATAGATTACAGAGGTTCGACCAAATTACACAAGCTTATTAAAAGTAGAATAAATATATTCCATCACCAGCTCACTATACGTCCTTACTGAGGGGCTCGGAGCCTAACCTAAGTAAGTGACTAGGTCATAGTCAACTACGCTGCACTGAGGGTTGGTTGGCTTCACACATATCTTTGAATTTCTTCGCCGATATGTGCAGGTTGCATCACGATGTTTTCCTTAACCGTAAGAACGTCAGGTTTATGTACGGGATTATGTACATATGAAATTTCGAAAAATCAAAAATCACATTGGTACTTGCCGGGATTCTAACACAAGAAGATGAAGTTAAGTGCTCAAACCCCTGAGCTACCGACGCTCGAATGAATAAATGAAAAGAATTTACTAGTTGCATTTAAATAAGGATCTAAATTAAATGCATTTTATTTCTTAAACTTACAATGAAGACTTCACTCTTTCACCGAGAGATATAGATTTTGGTGACGAAAACCAGAATGTGAGAGACAGGGGGTTTAAGGAACATTTTAATAGTTGATTGTAGTCTAATGGTTATGTGTGTTATTACATTTAATGATGCGATCTCCGAAAGTGTATATAACGGCGGGACAGCTTTTGTGCGTGGAGCATTGCCAGCGAGTTTTGTATCCATTGTGCCGATGCCGACTGAACCTGTAGCCTGCGATGCAAATAATACGAGAGCCGCGCGCCGTCTTCACGAAGTACGCACCTGTAAAATAACCGCCAAATCACTATTGATAGATTTATTTGGTAGACGAAAATATGTTGAACCAACAGATATAAACATTTCATATCTTACTTCTAACCACAATTATAATTGCAAGATATAAATGTATAGATGGATATTTCTTAAAAAATTTGCAGTCTAAACTACTGAACGCATCTCGATGAAAAGCAGGGGATAGTCTGAATGAACACGGGATACTTACATTTGTTTTTTTAATGTCACGCGGACGGAGTTGCGTGCGAAATCTAGATCATCCTTAAGATACGTAATATATAAAGTCAACTCTCCGGCACGTACCCGATTTTGACACTACAAATTGTTAAAATAAAATAAAAAAATTTGTACCAAGTATGGACTAGTATGAGTTGAAAAGGGATCTGTATAAATTAAAAGCTTTAAGTCGTATAATGGACAATTTTTTTGGGCAATAACTCAACTCGGCCTTAATAAAGGTACAGTCTAGTCTAGTATAACTTTATTCTAGACGTTTGCGGATGATTGTGCGTAGTAACATATTTAACGATCTCATCTTCAATAGTGTACAAATATGCCTTGCATCCTTTACTATGATGAGATCCGCAGAACCATCGCGTCTTGTAACCGTCGCACCGTTGTCGAGCGAATCGATATCCGTTCAACATTATAATTGGTAAGCCTCTGGATGACTCAACGTAGATAGGATCGCCTGCAATATATAGTTAAGGACAATAATTTCCCACCCAGTTCAGTGACTATCATTTGACACTCGATGCAGTAAAAATGTGTCATAATAAACCAATTAACCTGAAGTTTAGTTTTTTACTGAAACAATTATTTTTCATCATCATTATCATTAACAGCCTTAGGTCGTCCACTGCTGAACGTAGGCCTCCCCCATCGATTATTTTTCATTATTGGTACTAAAATAACTACAAATGACAGCAATGTGTGATTGTATATTTACATGCATTAAAGACAGAACATGTTAAGAAGCAGTTTTAAGCCCACTAAACACATTCACTCAAACCATTTAAGTCCGTAGGCAACATTATAACAGAAAAACTTCAGTTCTCAGTTTTGCCTACACACAACTGTACAGCCCATCTATTCAATTAAAACTGTCTTGATAAATCTCAAGGGCCTTAGTAATTAAATAAATAATCTGTCGAAATCTAATAAAAAACTAAAAGCTCTAACATTATCTATATTTTCTTCATAATTATCACAAATTAATTTAAAAGTTTTTATAAATATCTTTTAAGTTTTTTTTATAAAGTCATAAATCTTAACAGAATCTAGAAACAACTAAGTACTAGGACTCATCTTAAGTTGTTTTTTCTTACATTTTACCTTTATCAAATTTACTAATACATTACAATATTTATTTGGTACTCCAGCTGTAATAGTATAAGCTGACCAAGAAAATAGTAAACTTTTCAATGTTGCAAAACCTATTTAACTAACTGATAATGGCAAAAACATTAAAAAAATAATTAATATCACATTATGCTTTAAAACACGGCTAAAACTCACGCGGGAACTTTCGGTGTAGGCACCGACCAGTTTCAAACCCGTAGGGGGTCCGTCTCTAGTATAATGTCTCACGAAACTTTCAATAAGTTAATATCACATTGTTGAATTATAAATATTATCTTTGTTATTAATTATTTATGAGTTATGAGGGAAATAGTTAAAAACAATTAAGGATATCGGAGAGTGAATCTAAAATTATAAATGTCAGCTATGAGATTGAAGTGTTGCATCAAAATCTATTGTGGCGCCCTCTTCACAGGTTTTCTTTCTTCCCGGTCAGATTATACTTGTATTACTTATTCCATAATTTGGCAATCTTTCTCCGTAACGTGGTTCTTGGCACTTTATACAGATTGGAAGCACGGAGGCAACTCATTTTACCGCTGAGTACTGCCTCACTTGCAGCGACTAACGCGCCCTCTCGCTTGTAAACTCTCACCCTCCTACCTTTAATACGCTTGATTATGAGAAGACCTGTAAACAGACAAACATATAACAAGAATGTATATTTTGTTATTATTTAAAAAGTAATCAAATTAAGCTGATTAACACAACAAAAGACTAACGGACGAATATTAATACGTATACTCTGTTTGGTAAGCGCTACAACCTGACGGAATCCAATTATTTCATGGAATTCGAAGATTAATAGCGGGCGCACACTTTGACTAAACTATCGCACAACGGTTGTGCGATTGTCGATTGTTTTGCAGCCAATTCAACTGTTTAGTTGCACAACTAAAAATCGAGTAGTGTGCGCAACTTCTTCATAGGAATCAAAGCGAGACTAGACAGTCGGGCGATAGTTTAGTTTCTGGTGTGCGCATCTTCTAAGTCTTGACCTTATCATTTAAGATTCTATTACAAATTGTAATGTCGTTAAGCATTCGGCCGTCATTAGCATAAAGTTTTGAATTCAAATAAAAAGCATAACAACTTAACAAAAATCATTATAATTGAGTACGCTTAGTTAAAATGATCAAAAAACAAGGATTTACAATTTTATTTATACATATGGCAATGATGCATTTGTTTATAAAACTATATTCTTTAATAATAAAACGTGGAAAACGTTCCAGCGGCTTAACTTGGGTAATATTATGGCCACAAGAAAACTCTCATAGGTAAAATAATTTTACGTTACGGGTCTTCTGCGTATTAAACAAACGGGCCATTCAATCATTTTGATACAACTATGTGCTCTACGATTTTTTTATTACTTACTTATATGACTATAATGCTGGGTTTCTGAAGTTTTACTCATTTTGACATTACCTAGTAATTCATTAGTGTTAGGTTGACCTATGTTTTAATCTAGAAAAACTCAAGTTACGTAGTTCAAAAACGCATTTTATGAAATAAATACACTATGGTTAAACGTAGATAGGAAACCGGCCTTATATACGTCTAATGTGATTCTGTCACATCTGTTAATGACTATTTCAAATTTCATCTTCGTGAAGTTGGTGGATGATTGTGGTTATTGTTGCACCGTATTATACTGTCCTCTACTGTGTATATCACAGCCTTACAGCCCTTGGCGTGATGACTTCCGCAAAACCATCGCGTCTTGTAGCCTCTAATGAAATGCTTGCAGAACCGATAACCCGAGATGATCATGATCGGCAAACCTTTTGCTGATTTTTCAAAGATCGGTTCTGAAATAACAAATACCGAATTAATAATACTTTATCATCACCAGCTCACTATACGTCCCCACCGAGGGGCTCGGAGCCTACCCTTAGTAAGGGGTGACAAGGCCATAGTCAATCATGTTGGCCCAGTGCGGGTTGGTTGACGTCACACATATCTTTGAATTCTTCGCCGATATGTGCAGGTATCATGATGTTTTCCTTCACCGTAAGAACGTCGGGTAAATAATGTACATATGATAATTCGAACAAAATAAAAATCACATTGGTACATGGCGGGATTCGAACCCAAGACCTGTAAATTACAAGTCGGATCACATAGTGTGGAAGAATACATAGGCGACTTATTAGTATTTTTATTTAATTTCGTGCAGACGAAGTCGCGGGCGACAGTTAGTTAATAGTAACTCATTCTCCAATGTAATTTAATTGTTACAATCCAAACAATGGGACAAATTATCATATCAATTATTAATTACAAGATAAAAAAATTGGTGGAGGTAAATTAAAACACAAAAAATGTACAAAAACTTTATTATGACAAAATAATCTATTTTGATATTATTAATCATAAGAATTAGAATTTATTAGTTATGTCATAGCACGAAATTTACAATTAATATACGAAAATATCATACGAAAGAAATAAACAATGTATAAACATTCATTTTACCAGTGGTATATAGAATTTAAAAAATATCAAATTGTAGTGCGATGTTTAATTACGCGGTATCTACCTATCAGAAATATTATCAACCATGTAGCCATATTTTACTATGATATCCTATGAAAAATCGTTTGCTGCCTTTCAATATCATATACACAAAAAACAAAAAGATACAATACATTATAAACAATCAAAAAGTTACAAATTATTGAATGGATAAAAGAATTATTTGCGTTACAAATTATAAATAATCTTTAATCTAATATTTACGTATAGGAGGATGCGTGTGTATATTCTTGCAGCGTATAGTCTGTTCACCAACGGTATAGACGACAGCACGACAGCCACGGTTATAATGGGAACTGCACCACCATCTTGTTTTCACACCAACGTCACACTGCCGGCGGAACTTGTAGCCGTCCACTACAATAATACGGGCCCCGCGTTCAGATAGCATAAAATGTACACCTGCAATTAGAAGATTTACTGTAGCTCTAGATATATCAACTCATACGACGTTACAGGGCCTCTCCTACCAAATTGTAAATTGTCTGATAACAATCCAACTTGTAAAGTGTGGAAATATCGCTAATCTGACAGTGACGTCATTTTTTAGCTGTCTGAACCTCTATCAGCCAGTGGTGGGACAGACCCCAAGAGTTACATGTTAAGATGTGACACTTTCCGTCAGATTTGTTATAGATACGTAGTCCCATTGTATCTAAAATTCCTTTGCATTTATCATATATCAACAAGAAAATACTTCGTTGAGTTTTATATTTCTATTCTCTATAAATTATTACTTAAACAAGTTACAAGTGAGTCAGCAATATAGGGGGTTTGCATAGTAAGTCTGCTGACCGTAATGTAAGGTTTAAAACTTATTGTTACGATATTAAAAATATCGGATCATGATTGTGAGTATTCTTGTATTTCATCGGATGACATTTTATCTTGTAGCCTGATAGTGTAACTACGCGAAGTGCTCGTCTTAAACTTGAAAGCCTTTGATTAACAATATTACCATAACGTTAGTAAAAAATCTACTACTGGTAGAGTTTTGTTTTTCTAACTTGTCACTTGCGGCGCCGATGGTTAAGAACAGAATAAAAAACGTTAAGCTTTAATCAAAATTTTATTGACACACAAAAATCTGTAAAAGTAAATGAAAAAACAATATTCTTTTATATTATAACATGAAACATTGTATTCACGATTATAAGTAAAAATCCGAAATACAATTTCGCTGCTACTTTAATTACGAACATTACATAAAATACAATCTTACGTTTTTATAAAATAAAAAACTACAAAACGATTTAAAAATCATTTAGCCCGGTAAAAACTATTAAAACGAAAAAAACTTATGCTACATTACTTATAGTGTATCTAAGATTATTCTCTTAAAAATAGAAGAAAAACCACCTTAGGGTGTTTTTATAATGTCTACTTTTTTCTACACTAGTTGGTATTCCGTTAAGAGCACATACTGTGCCCTCCATAGCGACAAGACAAGATGAAGATGAGTTTGCTACGTTGGGTGAGTATGATCATTCCTGGCTCTGACGATTTTGTCTCCAACAGTAAAGATAGTCGAGTGACAGCGGTGAAGGTAGTGGCCTGAGCAACGCCATTTCCTTCTAGAGTTTGATGTTTCCTTTAAATGGTAGTTATACCCTCTATACCGGATCATAGTGTTGCCTTTCTTGGACAGCAGAAACTCTATTTCCTCTTCTGAAAAATATATTAAAATCAATAACAGGTTCATAATAAAATAAACGTTTAATCGTTTTTTATGTATGTCTAGCTTAAGTTAGTAGTTAATAGTTAAGACGAAAAGAGTTACACTGATGAGATTAAGGAAATGTAACTTTTTACGTCGGATGAATCGATTAGGTAGGTTCAATTTAATAAAAGTAAAGAAAACTGGTTGATAGTATTAGTTTTATTTATATTCAAAACACAGTAATTTGTGAATAATATTTACTTTATACACAGTAACAATATGTTTTCAATATCGGTAACATTTTAATTTTTTAGGTACAATTAGGTTTTAAAAAGCTATAATGCTAGTTTGCGCTGGCGCTCTCTCGTGTCGGAGGCTAAGACCCACTTCGGGTTGCTGCGCCAACGCAGTAAGTAAGTAAGTAATCCTAGTTTTACATGGCGGTAGAACAGTAAGACAGAGCAGCATGACAGTATAGTACTGCCATTGTCCGCGTACTTTTAAAACAGTATTGTAATGTCGTTTTACCTATCTCATATAGCAGATTCTATCATAACATAGTTCGATAAATATATCTCATCCAGGGAATAAGGCACTGCTATCGCGGTTAGTTCTGTCAGAATATATATAGACCTACTTCCGAATAAATGACAAAAGAAAAAAGGCCAAAACAGCTACAGTAGAGAAAAACCCTGTACACTGACCTCTATAAATGCATGAGCTATAAACTGTGGTGTTATGTGTTTATTTGATTTTATTGATGATGCATTTGGTCGTGGTCAAGAGTTTTCAACTAATCATAGTGATAGCATAAAAAGGTGTATTTAAGTCTGAACAAACCAAGCGCTAACATTTGCAAACAATCGACGATCTGTTTATAATCTATGGGACATTTTACATTTGCAATTAAGTTCGACTTATGCCCATCGGATCAGTTACCTTTGTCGGTATACCTATGAATCTTTCGGTGGATGAGTATGAATTCCTTTCGTAGTGAACAATCTATCATTGACTGTGTACAAATGAGCTGAGCAGCCGCGGGACGAGTGAGTGGAACATCTCCACCTGGTCTTGCGTCTAACTGTGGTGACGTAATAGTACGTGTAGCCATCCACTTTGACCATTTGTCTTCCTCTTTGAGACATTACAAACTCCACTGAAATCATAAAAACATAGTAATTTGAAAACTAGAAAAAATATACAGACGAATTGAGTGCCTCCTTCTTTTGGGAAGTCGGTCAAAAACAGCGAATACCTAACGTGAGTAACTAAGATAGCATACACTCCTTTGTTTAAATCGCACAACTGTCTAGTCTCGCTTGATTCCTTTGAGTTTATATTGAGGTGTGTACATATACGATGGCTGCGAAACCATCGACAATCCCAATAGTCTTGTCAAAGGTGTGCGAACGCTCTTTTTTGTCGAATAGGGATACCAAAACAATAATAACAGAAATTAATACATTTAATAAAATATCACATATTCAGAAAGGTCATTTGGCAGTCATTAAACAGTTTTATTGGTTGAAGAGACGAGGTGGGTGACCATGATGTCCTTTGGCACTGAGGATGTTACCATCTAATGTGTGGACGGTGGCCTTGCAGCCGTAGTTTGTGGAACATCGCCAACGTACAACTGGCCCAAGGGATGCTGAGTAATACGTATATCCATAATGCAGAAGTAACCTTTTCCCACGCTTAGATCGGATAAATTCAGCTAAAAAGGAAATGTAGGTTTGTATCCCAAATGTTAACCGCCTTAGGTACATGTAAAAACACTAACGCAAACTGTAGTTTAAATTAAATGCCCAAAACAATTTTGAATCTTGAACATTATCTATTCTTTTATTCTGTTACTAGCTGTTGCACGTGAATTCGCCCGCGTGAAATTTAAAATATAATAAAAAACATATCCTATGTTACTCATAGATAAATTATCTTTCTAACACTGAAAGAACATACAAATTTTCCTCTTTATAATATTATTATAGATTAAAAATTTAACAATCCTTGTGTTATAAAAAATATGCGATTAGCTTTCCCATATTTTAAATTACATCATTGTGCTATTTACAAAAATAGTCGTATGCGAATTAACCCCACGGCCACGGAAAAGGTATTTATTCTATTAACAATAATTCTTGCAGCATGGTTGTCTTTAGATGTTAGAAGGCGGATGCGTATGGTCTTCGGAGGCTGTTACAAAAATATCATTCACAGTGATGACGTAGGCGTGACAGCTGTGGAAAAAATTGGTGGAACAGCGCCATCTAGTTTTCGAAGTCTTTGACGGACAATAGCGATATCTGTATCCATTCAGGAACAGCATACGACGACCTTTTCTAGACATTACGAACTTAACTGCAAAGTAATAATTGTTTGAAATATAACAAAAATCATCGAACATCATTCATTAACATCAATCATTAACATTTCACATTTGAGATTGATTTTTAACAATAAATCTAAAGGTCATGAAATAATAAAACTTTAAGTTTGAATTTTCGTGTTACTTATATTAAGGAATATTCCCACGTTTCAATGTAAAAACCGTAACAATATGTGTAAAACTGCAGTTCAATCTGATCATAGCTGGTATTTAACGCTAGGTTTCTGAAGTTCCCATTTATTTTATCATTAACTGGTGATTCACTTGTGCTATCTTAAAGTATGTTTCAACGGAGTAAAACTCCAGTTACATAGTTCGGAAACGCATTTCATGAAGTTAATCAAACAAACTATCGAATAGTTAAACGTAGCTGGCAACTGGCCGTAACATTTTCAGTGCTGTTGTCTCGCAAGTTTAATACAAAAATCCTGGCACGGGATGTGTTAACATTACCAAGATGTGTAGGACCACATATTGGGCGGAGGGTGCGTATGTTGGTCCGATGCTTTGACAAACTCATCGTGGTAAGTGATGACGTAGGCGCGGCAATTGTAGTTACTATTCGTGCAACATCTCCAACGTGTTTTCGCTGACTTTGATGGAATTGGTCGATATGTGTGACTATTTAACAGTAACACACGACTACCTCTTTTGGACTTTACAAATTTCACTGCAAATGTTAAAATATCTGTGAGATTTTAACGAAAGTGAATGATATTTTTTTATCTACGATGATCCTTAGAACAGAGTGTTAAAAGATTGAAAATAAACAGTGGTGTGAACAAAATATGAATTTATACGTTAGCTGTGAGCCCATTTTTAGTATAGTATTCCTTATTTGAATGCGTTCTATAGCATGCACAATTACCTATAATCTTTTTATGTAAAAGTCCAGATTTTGGCAGCTTCGCATGCAGATATAATTAATGGATTAAGAGCGAATATGAAAAACGATTAGATACCTATTATATCGCAAATCAACTGAAGATACTAACAAGGGATGGCCTTAACTAAAGAAGAATGTTAGTTATCGACAATTAAAAGTTTATTGAAGAAATTTAATAGACCTAAAGTTGGGAAAGTTCATTGAATCATGACAACATCGATTTATTACATTTCCCTCAATAAGTTATTATCCGTTTACTTTTATTGGATGCCTGTGTGCTATTCAAATTAAGTCGTAATTTAATATAACAGTCTGTGCAACATCCTTTTTCTTACCACGTTGGAAAATGTGACGTAACGGTATTTCGGTGATATCTGCAATAAAATACAATAGTATAATATATAAATTTTATTAAACCTACTTTATTTATAAACCAGGCCTTTGATTTAAGAAATACAAAAGGTCTCTTTACATACCTAGTGTTTCCTACAAATTGTGTCATACTTCGATATTCATTTTTTTATCTACTGAAACTTGAAGCGGGAAGCATGTATATATGTTTGTCTCTGTCGTTTAAACTAAAGAAATTACGGGTTTCTGCTCATAGGGCTTCGATTTTTGGAACCGCATTAACTAAAAAACGTCGCAAGAGATTCTTTACATCCCCTCATTCTAAATACTGTTAATATATTCTTTATTTTACAATGTTGTTTTAGGCTTGGTCGAGAAGTGCTCGTTTTTTATGAAAAGGAGGTGGATGTGTGTGCTCCTCACTTGCTGTTTGAATCTTCTCTTTGTAAGTGATAACAAAGGCGTGGCAGTAGTAGTTTTTGTTTGTTGAGCACCGCCATCTTGTTTTTTCACTCTTGGTTGGTAGCGGACAATATCTATAACCGTTAAGTAATAGAATACGTCCACCTTGCTTGGATGTCTCGAATTTTACTGCAAATAAAATAATTCCATTAAATACAAGCATCTCAGATTAAAAGGACCTAATAAGAAAATTTGTCAGAATACGTAACGTGTCCATTATTTTTGTATTAAAAATCTAGGAGTGTCATTTTAAAATTGGATAATCGTTTAAAGTTTTTTTTTTTAATTTACAAGACAACCTACAAGTGTACAGTAATTAGATAAACCATAAATCTTATTCATATTTAATTAATAATACTTTGGGTTACGCTTTTCACTTATATCGAAAAAACATTGATAATACAATTTATTGCTTAATCTAGTTCAGTTGTAATGTTTTTTAATAAAACACGGTAAACACATTGGTTGTTTACATTGCGCACAATGTGTTTCGATCAGTTTAGTTTTATTAGCCGCCTCTACACTATTCAATGTAGCTCGTAACTTCAAGTAACATTCGGCGCAACGACTTTTTTGGTTACCACGTTGCAAAAAGTGTTTTGAACGCATATTCTCTGAGATACCTGCAACAAAGAGAAAATAATTTTAATTTATTAAACTATAGCATTAATGGAGGCTTTATACTTCTATTGAACTATTTTTTTTTAAATCTCTAACTACAAAAGACAAAGTATAAGCAAATAGAGTTCATTGCGCATACCCGATCGATTAGTTCTAAGCTACACAAATACAGATCACAATATAGTTGCAAAGGAGTAAGAGATTAGTAAAATACCTTCCCATACATATAAAACATTGTTATTCCTGATCAGAATAAATAGTAATTAAAAAAAAAAAACCATTAATGCGTATGATCACCCTTCATAGATATTATTGTGTCATTATATGTGATGACAGTCGCTCGACATCCGTGAGGGTAGTGTGTAGAACAAGTCCATCTGATCTTAGGGCGTTTTGAGGTCGCACAATATGTATAACCGTTCAACTTGATCAACGCCTTGCCCTTCTGTGACATCACGTATTCAGCTGAAAAATATATAGAATTATTAGCTTTAGCCTGCGACTCCGCCCGCGTGGAATTTAAATAACAGTAAGTATCCTATGTGTTCTTACAAACCATCCTCTACATCTATGCCAAATTTCATCGTAATCCGTTCTGTAGTTTAACCTACAAACTCTAACAAACATCTATCCATCTAAACTTTCGCATTTATAATATTAGTAAGATTGATACATGATAATGGATGTAGCCAATCTTATCCGAAGAGGACGAACAGAGATAAAAGAAACTAGGTCAATTTTTACAATTTATTCTACTTTCATAATAGGAAGATTGTAAATATAAATATTTCACATTTCATAAAATTTATTAGGCTACATAAAACATACAGTAAAATATATCAAAACAATTTTAGCTTTAAACAAATCAATATAACTTTATAAAACCTTTTACAATACAATAACTAATACACTATAGTGTGTCTAAATAATTTAGATTAGTTTGATAAATGACGCATATGAAGTATCGAATTCAATTTATATGAAGTCAAATGCCATACTTAAAAGTATCGTAGTGACGAAATAAACACACATAGCGAATAATTTTGAACTATCGATATTCGGTTTAAATAATTATCAAGCTCAACTAAAATTTTTATTATTATTATTCACTAATCTAGAGGACAATTCTAGTATTGATTATAGTGTAGAGAATTTAGCGATGACAGAAATAATAGCGAAATCTAATTCGATTATGTACGGCTGTAGTAGTAATAGACATTTATTTACTGTTATTATTTGTTATGGTCATTATTAATGTGAGAAAACAGTGTTTTTTTCTTTCATAAGTTATAACTATAAATCTGTCGATACCAACTTCTATAAGAATAAAAATCGAAAATCGATAAGATTCATGACTGATTTCACACAACCCATCCCTACTAAATTTAAAATTAATTGTCAAACTAATCTAAATTATTTAGACAAACTATAAACTTAATCTTCTGAAACTAAGCATTTGAATGGACTGCGAAACAATCGACAATCGCAAAACAGTTGTACGATAGTTTAGTCATAGGAGCGCCCGCTCTAAAGGTATACGTTGTTGAGGACAAAAACAATGGCACTGACTCAATATAGATAGTGAAAAGATTATTCACGAGAATTATTTCTTAGGCTTCTCTTATGATTATGGACACCTCTCATAGAAACAATGGCGTCATCCACGGTGTAGATAATTGCTGTACAATTGAGTCCACCGTGCGTCGAACATCTCCAACGAATCTTACCGCCGGGAGTTTTAGTCGCGTAGTACGTGTAGCCATCGACTTTTAAAAGGGTTTTACCTCTCTTTGACTTCACGTATACGGCTTCTACAGAGAAATTTTTATATTGTAATAATAGTTTTCATCTTAACATATCAAAAAATAACTTATTTTCGTTTAATAAACACATATCTGTTTATTTTGTAAGATTTTTGCTGTAAAAAATCAATTTGGATTGCTACAAGGATTTAATAATAAAAAGAAAACATTTTTGGTATGAATTGATAAACTAAATGAAAAACCAGTTAAACCCAATTTGTTGGTTTTAATTTGGTTAAGATAGTAAATAATTATCAATGTCGATTTCAATATTTTCCTTGTACATTTCCAAGCCTACATTCACACGAGCGCTTTTTTAACGTTTTTCTTTGGCGCTTTTTTACGTTGCCGCTGACACGAACGTTTTAAAAAAACTCTTGTTTTGTTCACCCAGCGTTTAAAATGCAATACTGGGCGATAAGTAAGCGTTGCGTTTAAAAGAGTTGCCACATGAAAGTTTTATTTTGTCTCGGGAGGAATTAATTTGTTCTATTTCAACTACTTTCTATGCGCGTTATAAAAGCGCCCGTGCGAATGGACGCTTAGTTAGTTTTTAACAACAATGTCATCTATTCCACTTTCTTTTAAATTGAGCCTTAACTTATTAAGTTATATCACAGGGTACTGTTAATAAGAACAGTTATGTTAGTTTTTTTATTGTTTATAGTGTCTTTCATTAAAACACGGTAAGCACAAAGCTTGATCACATTGGCGGCAACGAGTTATTATTTTTTTAGTTCTTTTCCCAGCTTGTTTGGAGTTAAAAGAAAGTCGCAATTTATAGTAACAGCCGACACAACGTTTCCTTAGTAGATCCCTTATTAACATATGTGAATTTTTGATTCCTGTATAATCTGTAAATTAAAAAATCTTTATTACAAATGATTTGGCAAAACATTAGCTTCGTTTGTCAAATAAAAAATGATTTTAACCATCAATTGTAATGTATTCAAATATTTAAAGTTACAATAGTTTATAAATAATAATTACAATAAAACTGTGTAAGTAACCAATGCTTTTCATAAGTAAATCTGTACTAAATTAAAGCCGTATTCTTTTATCTATACTATTATAAAAAAGCGTAAACACACACTTCTTTGTTGCCTAAAATGTCAGCAATTACAGCATATTTTTGAATAATTCTCTTTTTAATAAAAAGCCCTACACTTACGTCATGTTTAGGCTATATATTTTCACGCTATTAAACTTAAGGAGTAAATATTTTGGATAAAAACCCTAATGTGGGAAAGAGACCATAGGTTGCTGCCAACATCAAGGAAGCAAAATTACCATACTTTGTCATCATGTCATGTCATTTTGACATTTGTAATTGATAATTTGACAAATGTAAACAATAAAATAAAATTTTCATAATTTCATGCGGATGAAGTCACACGGGAATTGCTAGTTAATTTTTATTTAACCAACCGAAGTTAATCCTATTTATTTAGTTTTCATTGAGAGATGGATGGTTGTGTATATCTTTAAAGTCGACAATTTCATCGTTAACGGTGTAGAGAACAGATCGGCAGTTGTAGCGGTTCCTCGCCGCGCATCGCCACCTGCTCTTACCCCCAGGAGTCAAAGAATGGTAGAACATATTCCCTCTGTACTTTAACTTGCGCTTTCCATACTTTGAAGGCACGAATTCAACTGGAATTTTACAACCATAGTTAGGTACTACTGAGAAAAAAGATAGGTTATTATAAAATTTGTCATTTTTTTGCTGATAACCGAATGATCTTCTATTTGCTGATAACTACATCTACAATATTTATAGCCGAATTGCATTTTGTCAAAGTTCATAGGTCGGTAACATACACCAAGTCAATCATACTAATCATACTAATATTATAAATGTGAAATTTAGATGGATGTTTGTTGGAGTTTGTAGCTTAAACTGCTGAACGGATCTCAATGAATTTTGGCATGGATGTAGAAGATAGTCTGGAAGAACGCACAGGCTACTTGGTTTTGTTTTTTTAGTACCACGCAGACGGAGTCGCGGGCGAAAGCTAGTTTGGAAAAAGATAAACACTAAGAATAACACGAAAATGGACTAAACCGTCTATTTGCTGACAATATATATTATAAAGAGGAAAGATTTATGTTTTTATATGTATTAAAATAACTCAAAACTCCCTTATCAGTGAGTAACATAGGCCACGTTTTTTTTATTTCATGCGGGAAAACTCGCGAGCAACAGCTAGTCATAATATAAACACTAAAGTAAAAAAATCACCGATCCACATATTATTTTTGTTTACGTTTCTTAAGCTTGTATTTATGGTTAATAACTGCATTAACGATGACGTCATTCCGTGTACCTTCGCCCTGCAGCCACGATCATAATGCGACCAGCAGTACCAACGTAACATGTATTCCTTCATTTTCAATCAGGGGTGTACAAATTCTCATTGAGCGAGATCTGACGATTACCATTAGATGTTACGAAAAAAACACATAAGAACATGATATAAAAGTGAGTTTGACAACAGAAATTTCCGTTAATTCCGTTTTCAAATGTTCAACAGTCTAACTGAATATAATTTCAGTAGAATTCAATATCATAACATTCCACTTACATAAGCCAATTAGATATAGTACAGCTAATATGTTGATTTTTCATATTAAATCTATGTTAATGTCGTTCGTATCAAAGCGGTTGATGATCAAATAAAAGATATACCACCTTTTAAATTAAAAAAAACCTTCGTGTTTTTACATTTATTTTTTCTAACGCAATTACAGTCTGTCACACACTAGTTTCTTATTATTAACTACTTTTCCATCGCATAAACTTTCAGACTAAATACATTATCAGAGACAATCTTATTTGAAACATTGTAAACAATTTTTTAATTGAAAATCATGCATGATTGTGTATTGTTTTGCAAGATATAATGACGTCGTCCAGAGTATGGATAACCGCTTTGCAGCCTCTAGAATGTTGTGTACGACAGTACCATCTCGTCTTCACCATACCATTGTTAAGAGGTGTGCAAAGGTGCACTGAGTAGTAATATTTACCAAGCTTTAGGAGCCGGTTGCCTCGCGAACCCAATATGAACTCTGCCCTCTCTGTAAAAAGGAACATATTACAATGACCTTGTTTATAAAAGAAAGACTTCGCTAAATACTCAAAATGGGATCCATAAATAAAAATAAAAGGCAAAATTATGATGAAATCTGTATGATTATAATGAGGAAAACTCATGTTACGTTTTTCGGAAACGCATTTCATGAAGTTATCGATCCAAACACCAACGAATGGTTAAACGTACTTCGAAAACCGACTCCTTAATTCCTATGACTGTCCCCCTCCTTCTAACCACTGTATTTTTTCTTCGGTGAACTACTTAGTTCACCGAAGAAAGTTAACTTCAAAGTTATATTTCCTTGTTTAATCATTTATTTGCGGTCGTCATTGCATTATTAAGATCTTATTTAAACATTATCTTCGTTTAAAAAAAACAGAATCACTATTAACCTCATCTCAAGTTTTAAAGTAACAATTATTACTGAGGAGCTTATCCTCTTACTTAAATGCAAGCAAAATTAACCATTCTTGTACTAAAAGATGCCGAACGAATAAGCGGCCAGCTAAACCCACCGAAATGGACGTGACTGCTGCCCATAGACATCCGCAATTACAGATGCGTTAACCTTAATCGACGGAGAAAATGCACATAAAGCGGATATTTCCCTTGCATTTTAATAAGTTTGGTTATTATCGGCTTGTAGGCCATGATTGTGCACTTGTTTGACAGATATCAACATATTATTCACAGTGTACAACGTCGCTTTACATCCTTGATGAGAGTAAGGCGAACATCTCCATCGTACTTTGCATATCCCGTTGCTGGTTCGAGCTGAATGCATCACGTACATGTAACCTCTGAAATGTACGCGACGATGGCCTCTTCCAGTTAATGAAAAATACAGATCTGCAATTGTTTAAAAAGTTACAGTTATAAGTACTGATGTTACCAGGTTATTTTCAATTTCGTCAATTTGAAATCGGTCTAGGGATAAAGTTTTAATAACGCATAATTAAGTACACTAATTTAATAATCAAATTAAATGTGTTTTATGTGTGTTTATGATTTATATTTTAGTAGATAGTAAATATATAAGTGAAACCACTTCGCTGAAAAACCACGGTCGACGTTAGAGCGAATATCTACAAAGGACAGTAAACATAAGACCAACCTAATAAACTAAAAACTATTTTATAAATAAATAAATAAATTTCACAATACACTAATGTGTATTGTGAAATTTATTTATTTATTTATAAAATAGTTACATTACAACGTTTCTTTTAAATGGCTACTTAGACATTTCAATTTTTTTTAAAAAAACAGGGTGTATATTTTGTTTTTTTTTTATGTCTTGGATGTTGCGGGAACCTCTCTGCGAGTAAAAACTATTTTATTAATTAACAATAATAATCAATTTTGGATTCCTAAAACCGATGTTAGAGTAAAGGCCGAATACTGAAGCGACATTTAATTCTGTAACAGTCTTAATTGATAAGGCCAAACTTTAGCTACAAATTCCATTAAGTTTTTAACGCTTGTCATATTGTAAGCAACATGAAGTAAAGTGTTAAAGTCGCGTTTCACTATTCGGCCCTAGTCACTTACTTTCATAGGAACAGTTAGTTCGGCTTAATCCTACATTAATTTAAACTTGTACTATACTGCTCTTATTAAATGTTTCTCATTAAAACATTTTAAACATAGAGCTTTTCTACACAATGAACATTCGGTAAACACTTTTTTCACTTTTAAAGCGGCAACATGGCTTTTATAAATTTTTCTCAGTCCCTGATAGCATCCCGTACATTTTCTTTTCCTCGGTACTCTTTGAAATACGTGCTTTTCTCGGTATAAACTATTTTCGATACCTAGAAATAAAGTCATATTCCAATATCACATTATATATTATAAATACCATATTAACATCTTGGAAAAATAATGATTTGTAAATAAAAAAACAAATCGTATTTAGAACTAATTATTCATAAATACTAGATGTAACATCTACAACGCTAACTTACAAGGAGAAATCGGCCACATAAAATTAAAATATTAGTAGATTTTTGTTAATATACTAATATTTCCTTTCACCATTCCAACTAAGCGTCAATGTCGAGGGTTAGAATCTCGCCACTCGAACATTCCCAAAATCGTCCTTACCCGAAACCATTAGACTATTGGCACTTCAAATTGTAAATGAAGTCTATTTATAACTAATATCCTTATTTTTGGTGTGATTGTGCTGCAATTTAGCAGAAACTAATACATCATCGACAGTGTACAGATTGGATTTGCAGCCTGGAGTGGAACATCGCCAACGCATTTTAAAAGTTCCTCCCATCGGTCGAGACGTGTGTAGTACGTACGTGTATTCGTTAAAATATACACTACGGATGCCTCTTGAATTAAATGAAAATTGTAATCCTGTAATAGAATAATATTATAACAATTAAACGAGCTTTATTAATAGGAATTATAATATAACATATTATATAAATGTAACATATTAGATTACATAATTAGATTAATAATAGGGATATCACAAAGTATGTACGTAATGAGTCAAGATATAAAAAGAACTCTGAGACGATTTTAATTTTTTTATTTAATTTAACCAGTCCTTGACAATTTTTTTTGTACATTTTGATTAATAATTATTTGTCTTTATCTAATCAACTAGCTTTCGCCCGCGACTCTGTCGCGTGGTATAAAACAAAACCAAGTAGCCTATGTGTTCTTCCAGACTATCGTCTACATGTATGCCAAATTTCATTGAGATCCGTCCAGCAGTTTAGGCTACAAACTCTAACAAACATCCATCCATCCATCCATCTAAACTTTCACATTTATAATATTAGTATGAATATGAAGTATGAAGTATGATAGTCTATCTCTGACATCAATCCAACAGTTGTTACTTAAAACAATGTAGAATTCTCAATTGGTATTATAGCTTAGATCGGATAAAATATGGATTTAAAATTTACTTAACGAAAGAAAACCAAAAACAGTTAAAAGACAACTGTGCAAAAAAGAGTACGTACCAGGACTCTGTAGATGTTGATTTAAAAAAAAAAACAAAAACAGCTCGTGATAGATCAGTTAATAACGTAGGTTTCTTCGTTTCGGTGGATGATTATGTTCGGCTTTAGTTGAGACTATTTCGTTGTTTATCGTGTACACAGCTGCAACACAGCCTCGTTCGCAATGCGTTGAACACCTCCAGCGTTGTTTAGGCATGCCGTTAGTCAACCGTTTCGTATGCCGTCGGAAAGTATATCCATTCATTACCAACAGTAATCCGCCTTTCCTGTTCGTGGAAAACGTTATCTCTGGAAATATATATTATTATGTTAACTAGATTTCCAACGCCGAAAAAAAAACACACTTTTGTCCCTCTTTAAAAATATTATAAAACATGTTTTTGTATGTGTTTCGGCAATGAAAACTCGCGATAAAGAAAATAAAACTATGGGTTTCAGTCAAAAAAAACAAACTTTTGTACTTTATTATATATATGGCATGTTATCACTTAAGCAGTTACCAAGCGGGCCCCTTGGTGTACAAGTAAGAAATAATAAGAGATAGAATGAGCATACGCTAGATCGTAAGATGTGGTCTGTCACGTTGTCAGAAGAAATTGCAGGTAAAGTCATTTTTACGCTATATTCAAGTGAAACAAATTTCATTATTTCTTAAGGTAAATTTTTGTCCTTTTCCTATTTTTAAAGTTTCCCAATGTAGACGATTTATGTATTTAAATTGAACTATTTTAATACATCTATCGCAGAATAAATACAATAAAACGACTCACGCCCGTAACCTAAAAGAGTAGACACAGGCCGCGCGCTTCTACGGTTTCATACCTTTAGTTGGAGCGCTTTTCAAATTCACACATATCATTTTTGTTCTCACTATCCTTGTCAAAACAACTATGTAAGTTGAATAATTGAAACCATACTTCCAAAAATAGTTCCGTAACGAAACGAACGAAATGTTCGCAATATTAAATCTAGATCCATTTTTGTTTATCCCTTTGGTTCATATTTAAGGCATCTAAATATCGCAAGCAATATAACTGCGAAGTTTAGAAGAGTGTGAACAAAACGCGAGTCAAGGGATGACTGGTCTGGACGTGCACCCTAATCCTAAAGCAACCGGTATGTTGTGTTTAAAAAAATGTTTTTATAGTGGGAGAAAAAATTAGGGTGTTATACGTTGCTTGCATAACTTTGTTATCTTTATTCGGACTATTTTAACGGACAATATAATGAAATAATAAAAGAACTATTGAGTAATTAAACTTTACATTATTACTAGTTTTTGCCTATAACACCGTCCGCACGGAATAAAAACAGGTTAACAACCAATGTATTCTTCAAGACTATTTTCTGTGTCAAAATTTATCGACATCCATTGTGCCGTTCCGGGGAAACCAACTAACAAACATCCACCTACACTTTCGTACGTAATTTAAATATTGTGTTCTTTTCTGCTAACACTGGGTCATGATTGTGAATCCGATTTTGGCGTATTATATCATCGTCCACCGTAGTCAGGACGCCTAGACAGCCACGAGCGTGGTGTGTCGAGCAGTGCCACCGCCTCCTTATTGTGTTGCCACATATCTTGCTGGATTGTACGGAGTATTTGTATCCCGCTAGAAGGATCAACTGGTTACCTCGCCTGGAATGTATAAAGATAGGTCCATCTGGAACATAGATCGAGTATATTAACATAAGTACAGTCGCGGAAATACGCTGTATTGAATTTACATAGTACGCATTATTCCTTATTAAACAAACTTAGCTACTTACGTAAGCTGCTGTAAGTTGCGCAAAGGGATAATAAAAAGCCGCATAACACTGACTGACCTTTTTTTGTACCGACACCCTTGAAAGCCTTCTTATAGGTACTAGCTTCCGCCTGCGACTCCATTCGCGTGGATTGAAAAAAAAGCAAGTATCCTATGTGTTCTTCTACTCTATCCTCTACATCTATGCCAAATGACACAGAGATCCGTTCAGCAGTTTAGACTAGAAACTCTAACAAACATCCTACTATCCTTCTATCCATCTAAACTTAACATTAGTAAGATTAATTCGCGTTTGTTGTTTTATCGAACAAAACGTTCAATTGACAAAGCTTTTAAAGTGCTACAATATTAGATTGCTAGACTGTACATATTAAAATGTTTCAGTGTTTCTGTTCTTTGTAGATACATGGAAATAAGAATTCAATTCGTGTAATACATCTTTATTTACTATATCTGGACAAAAATTTACAATATTTAATAAATCATGCATTAGGAAAATTAAATAACAAAAGTTATTATTAAAATAATGCGGCAAATTATTTACCGGATACAATGAATTCTTAAACTAATCGGTTAAATAAATAATATCTGAGTTAGGTTCATGAATGTGTTCGTGACTTTTTTTTATAATTACATTTTGAAAAGTATAAACAGCAGCATTACAACCACGAGAGTTGTGCGTCGAGCATGACCACATTGACTTCATAACACCGCTACAGTTTTTTCTTTTAAATTTCTTCTCGTAATATGTATACCCATCCAGTAATAATAAACGGTTGCCTCGTTTCGAAGTCACGAAGACTGCTTCTTCTGTAACGAAAGTGTAAAGGTTAGAATCATCGTAAGTTCGGTTTAACAGTACAATAAAAAATTACGATCGCAAAGCAAATGTGTCTCTACTCTCATTGTTGCCATCTCTCATTGTTTTTATTATAAAAATATTGGTATTAACTGTCTTGCTAATTTTTCTTTTTACTCATGTGCTGTTCACACTCAGCCAGTTGGTAGTGCTTAATAACTGTACTACAGTTTATTAACTGGCAAAGTGTGAACTCTAACTGGCACTAGTAACTCCAGACAATCTATGTTTGGCCGTTGCAACTGTACTGGCCAAAATGTATCTCTCATAAAGATAGTGTTCAGTGCGAAATACAACCTCTTTGAGACAACAAGAACAGAATACAGTCAAAGAGGTTCACAGGATAAACCATTTTCTGTTATAGATAGGCAAGGAAGTAAATAAGAACACTCTATTTATTTCAAAAATTTATGATGGAATTTAGTAAAATACCACGGAATAGATTTAATGACGTTTATTGCTTGATGTACAAAGGAAGTGGCAGAGACAAAGTTACAGCAGAATACGCAAAGAGTAAAAACCATAGATCAAATATAACTTAGATAAACAAACTAAAATTTTATAACTATTTAGGACAACAGAATTTATGTTTACATTTCAACATTTGATTTATTACTCTCTTAAAAACTACACTTACCTATTTGTGGTTAGCTTTTTAACTTTTTTAGTGGGAGTACCTGCAAATAAAAACAAATTACATAAACACGTGATTTAATTAGGATCATGTAACTGTCAAGGAAAATATAACACATAAGTTTATATTGTACTCCAAACACAAAATTTATTTACGTAAACACACATAAACGTTTAAAGAATATGGATTCGAAATCCGTTGACAAAAAAGTTATAATCTGTCTGTAAAAAAATTACTAAAAACAAGAAAAAAAATTACACTACGTAAGAAAAGGTGATTTAAACCATGTGCCATTACAATTAAACAATAATTTACAGTTATTTAAAGAATTCACGAACGAAATATCATATTTAGTTAAATATAATTCCAATACACGTAACAAATTTCATTAAGTAACTATTTTCTCTATCGTAGTGCAATAAACATTTCTGACCCGATAAGAGAAACCAAGGCATACCAAATGCACTTAAGACAAGACAGCTACAATACAAGGATCACTTGACACTGGCCCAATCTGCTAAGGAAGTCCCATAGACAACAAACTGATCGAATCAATGATCTTGTAGCAATTTTAACAATGACTAGCACTGATGGGCTTATTCTTATTATTAACGATCTATCTGATAAAAAAAGTTACATCTTATAAAGGAGGTTTCCCGATCGGCCAATCGGCTCACTGATCGATCAACCCAATGAGATAAAAATTCCCATTTGATTGATTGATGGGTGACCCGATCGGTCTCACGAGAAACATCCCTTATAACAGATGCTACTGTACTTCGAATAGTTATACTGGAATTAATGATTGTGTTCGTTTCTATCGTATATAATTTGATCTTCGATAGTAATGACTAGAGCTTTGCATCCTAGCCAACTATGTGAAGCGCAGAGCCATCGTCTCTTCAGCTGTGTTATTCTGTGCGGTGGTTGCATCCTGAAGGTATACTTTCCCAAGCGAAGCCTACGACTACCCGTCGGGGAAGTATAAAAATATGGCCCTGAAATAAACATAAATGTATGAGACATTTTCATTTAATGTTATTCATTGAAAAGGACGCAGAAAATAATAAAAATAACCTTATATTATTAATAAAAGAAACTTTTGCATCTTTTTTTTATTAAAATTATCCGATCGTTGAATCATTTTGTATATTTCATTATTTTATTTAACACCAAATTAAATATATTAATACCTTATATTCTAGAGAAATCAGTATTGTTTTGACTAAGATTTTATTTTACATAGTTTGTCTTATAAATCAATAAAATCACTATAAAACTAACAACATTAATAAAAAAAAAAATAATAATACATCAGACTATAAATTGAAAATCAAAAAGAAATAAAAATATAAATATTTGACTTTTCAAAAATTAAAAATAATACGGTAACTATTAAGCTTATAGATCCAATTGTTTTTTTTTATATAATTAATAGAGAAGCAATGCGAAACACGCCGCGAAGCAATTTGACGACGACACAGTTTCCTTTAATGGCAGTGAGAACGTTTCCTATTCACGATTTCTCCATCAACAGTGTGTATGACAGCAAGACATGCCTTAGATGCATGACTGGTGCATCTCCAAATACACTTTCCCCCGCCGGTTATTTTTTTTATACCGAAATGATAGCCGTCTACCAGAATCATCTGTCTTCCTCGCCTTGAAAACATATAGAAACCTGTAATAAGAAAACCAATTTTTATAGTGTTGTTCAAACTTTACTGCTGCTCGCAAGTATGAATCTCGGCGACAAAAAGGTCCCAAAAGGATGAGGGGGCACAATAGGTACAGTCGCGAAAATTCGCGGCGTTCTACTTATAGAAAAACTGCCTTGATCTATGTAACGAGCAAGTTCAACCTCTTCTCAGAAATAACCAATTAGGTAGTGGCGTTGAACAAATGATGTCATAATATTAAAACCGTGTACCACTGTCCAACCTCTATACTTACTGACCGTATCACATTTACAAGCGTCCTATTGTATACAAAACGTTTAGACATCTGTAGCTTTAAAAGCAGAACACCAGCAGATTTCCTGATTGTAATTTCTTTACCTGTAATGGTCTACGAAGACGGAAATGTGCAGTAACCACAAACAATCGAATGTTCTAATACTTAATTTAAAACAAACATAGTTATCGTAGGGTAAGGGCATTTAATGATATTTGTGTTTTATTTAGTAATTAGACGGTGATACATGTTCTCTATTACTTAAATATCAAATACAATCAGTTTTCGTAGCTATAATTTAGTCCATTTTCATATTAGACGTCCATGAGTATGTTCGTTCCTGATGCAAATGATTTCGGTACCTATAGTATGTACCATAGCGCGACACCCTTTGGCACCATGGGTAGAACACAACCATCGCTTTCTTAAGATACTCTGCTGACCGCATTTTCTCTTCCTCACATCTATTTTATGGTAATATGTGTAGCCGTCGAGACTTAACAAGGTTTTCCCTCTCTGGGACATTATGAAATGAACTGTAAATAAATGATATTTTAATAACTAAGCTATCAACGTCTTATCCAACACTGCACACACTGTACAACCGTAGATTTCCGCGGTGTAGCAGGAAAAAATGCCTCGTTTATTGCTACGAGACAAACTCCACATCTTGACAAATAACTAATAAGATAGCAGTGAGAGCAAAATAAGGGATAATAATAAAAAGAAAGTAGCGTATATCACTAAACGACTTTTTTTTCATACATCCACATTTGTAAGCTGGGTTATAATGATTTTTGCTCCGCGTCTCGTTTCAAAATGTTTAATCAGTTGTAGCATTTAAAAAGGAACACCGCCAGTTTCCCCGATTGTACCTACTATTCTCCTATACACATGAGTCATAACAAAAATCATTATTTTCTTAGGTATCATCCACACAATCCATTTTATATCTTCCTCTACCTTTGTATACTTCATATTCAATCTCATTATTTAATGGGTAGTGTTAAATAATAAAAAAAAAACCGAACATCATTCATTTTTTCAAGTCAAGAAATACTATAGATAAGAAAGTATTACGAGATTTAAAAAAAATGTAGAAGTGTAACATTATCACAAAGTTGCAAAATTGATATGTGTGTGAAAATTCACTTTTACATTTCTTAACATATTTTTTAGGCTATTTCGTAATGAAACATTGATTAGAATTACAACTCAATTTACAAATGCTTATAAATAATGCATGCATATTAAAAACAGTATTTTAACAAACTAAAAGTAATTTATTATTACATAACCTTTCATAATTACACACTAATAGAATATATCATAACCGTAGAATTCCACTGAGCGATAATTTAGTCAAAAGGCGCCCGCTCTTACTCTAAATCACTGCAGTACAATACTACGGTTAGGTGTATGATTGTGGTCATTTTTCATATTAACGATCATGTCATCTATCATATAAACAACAGCTTTACAACCTCTGCTGAAATGAGAAGAGCACACCCATCTTTTTTTGTTCGACACAATCGTATAATGCGTTTTCTTATTGTAATACGTGTAATTCCCTACACGGAGCAAAGTATTCCCTTTCCTTGACTGCACGAATGAAGCTGGAAATGAATAATAATGAAAATCATCTATCGAATCAATCTACGATATCCGTTTAGCTTAATTTTTACTGATATTATAAATTCAAATGTTTACATTACGGGTGGATAGATCTAGATACTGTCCTATTTGAATTTGGCAAAGATGAATATAGCTTGGAAGAACACATAGGTTACTAATAAAGTTTTTTTTTAATTTATCACATACGAAGTCGCGGGTGACAGCTAGTAACTAATACTACAATCGGCGGTGGTATGGGAAATTTGAATGAATGTTGTTGATAGCATATAAAGTTAAAATATTAACTGCAATTGACGCTTTAAAGTCAGATGAAACAGCATTAATAAGACCTTTCCAGCGAATTTGTAAAGATACTAATGTTATCAAGAGGAAAGATTTGTATTTTTATATTATACGTATTGAATTAACTCAAAAACTACTGAGCCAATAAATATAACACTTATTGAAATTTAAATTTCGATTTTATTTCATCACTCCAGTATATCTAATTGATTTAGCTAAATTAATGTCTTTTTAAAAAAAAACTGCTTTCGTATATAACTTAAAAGCGGTAAACATACCACAATGCATTGGCGAGATAAAAACCAACGTTATTTTTTCGTAATAATACCTATAACGCAATAATACCGCGATTTAATACTTTTTCAACGCCATCTAGTGGGTAACAATCGTATTAATTAAGATAATTTTATGATTCAATCATCATTAAAAGTTTTCAATAGCGACTGTGTGTACAGGGATTGGTGGTGGTTATGTATGGCGTTGTAGAGTACTATCGCATCCCCGATAGTGTACAAATTAGCCTTGCATCCCTTGCTGTGGTGCGTTGAACACCTCCAGCGCTTCTTCCCGCCCTCAGTCTTCTTAGACAGAGAGTACGTGTATCCATCCAAAACTACTAACTTCTTCCCCTTCAGTGACATCACGAACATTGCTGAAATATAAATAAATTATCAGGATTCGTTTGACTGTATGCTATGGGTAATAAGCTTATTTTTTAAGATGACGATATCTAATCAAAAGCAGACGAGTATTTTTTAATGTTTATTCGGAAAATCGCAGAAAGCAGTTTAGTATACCAAATAACTTTACAGACTTTTACCATTTTTGACGCGTCTTTGCTCTGTATAGATTTCGAGCGAATATAAATGGAGAAGGCGTCATGTACAGAATCAAAGCCAAAAAATTGTCCCCGTGAAAATTAAAAAACGTAAAGAAGTTGTAAAATAGTTTTAAGTTCAATCTAATTACAACCCGTTTACGTTGACTAGGTTTAAAGCGGACTAAACAGAATATAACGTCTCGTTTCAAGCGGGATAATAGTCACGGATTTTTAGCGTCGACCACACAGTTATTGCTGTTAAACATTTCATCAGTTGCAACTGACAGTATCATCTTATCGTTTAGGTAAGTGGGTATGGAAAGTATCGTATCTAATAAAAACATCATTGAAAGTATATATAAACGCTTTGCAGCCTTTGTTCATATGAGTGGAACAAGTCCAACGTTTCTTGCCAATTTTGAACTGTGCAGATTCCGTATAAGTATATCGATCAAATAGTATCATCTTTTTGCCTTTTTGTGAGGCGATGTATTTTACTGAAAAAAATTACAAAAAGCTTTACTACGCAAGTTACTCTTGTACAATAATGAACCTTCACGAAAGAGATCTCCGATGAAGGAGCATAAAATTAAAGAAAACAAGTTCATCTCAGATCTATCTTTACTTTTATCTAACAATTCACTATTACAGAACACAATGATTAGAAAAATCTATTATTGCACTGAAACATTAAGCATATTATTCCTCATTTTGTTATTTTTTTTATACAAGTTCATCCGAGTTAACAGTCTATTTCTTGTTATGATTATGTTCATTACATAAGGCAACAATTTTGTTATCCACAGTATGCAAACAGGCGCGGCAGTATTTATTCTGAGTACAACACCACCTCATTCTGTTCGCTTTGTAGTTGCCAGGCTTCTTATAGAACGTGTATTCCCCAATTTTTATATTGGTCTTGCCTTTCTTTGTTTTAACTAATGTTACTGCAAACAAGTGTTGTAAATGTAACAATTAGCTTATTATTTATCTATTTTCAATGATAAACATCTAAATAATAACACAGAAGCTTACCAACTAATATAAAACGTCTACAAATAAACAAGAGTTTGTTAACAATATTTTTAATAATTTATAATACCTAATGTACAATAAACATTTTTAAAACATCAACTTTTAACCAATAAAATAATATTATCAGCTTTTAATAACAATAAACAACTACGACTTAAAGTATTTGTAGGCTTACTCTATGCCCATGGCGAACACCGAACACATGGTCGCGCGCGCACTCCATCGCGACTCTGATGGAACTGACTCGATTGACAAAATGGCCGCCCTACCAGTGCTCGGTGTTCGCCATGGGCATAGAGTAAGCCTACATTTTTATTATATTTTTAATTTAGAAATATTTATTGGTCATTTTTGAAAACTTTGTCGATTAAAGCATTTATAAATTTACATACAGGTATATATTCAATACCTAATAACAAAAACATTTTGAAATACATATAAATTTCAATGATATATAGACATATAGCAAAACAATTGAATAAAGATTGTCATAAATAGGAGTAAATTAGCGATGGTTTCCTCTTATCCGTACTGCTTTAAAGATGACACAGCAGATGATGGGCACACCCTGAAGGCCTTTGTAGCCGACGCAAAGATAAAACCACCAGTATAGGCCTGATTCAGTGACTAGTTTGCGATGAGATTGAACACAATTGGCCATAGGACTTTTGCATCGGTCACACGTTTTAGCTTTAGTGCTTCTACATAGGCTATACCTAGGTAAAGTATAATGTTCCTTTACGGGCAGTATTTGTCTTAATTGTAATCCTTTTTATTAATATTTTTTTATAATAACAAATTTATCTGATACTTCGACTATCTACTTAATTTTATTTTTAAAGACACTTTTAAAAATATATGATCAGTTGCTATTTCACTACCGTAATAGATATTAACACATTAAACTAGGTATAACAATAACAATATGTTTTGTACAAATGTTGGGGCAATATAAATTGCAGGTCAACACAACAGTGAAACTGTCCTATGCACAAAAGACGTAGGCGGAGCGTCAAAGCGAAGAACGAACTTCAAATTCACACAAGAACGCACTAAACCATTCATACCGATATCAAAAACAAGCACATTGATCTAAAGAACTATTGTAGATGACTCAACTGCTGTTCCAGTAACCGTTGATCATTATTTATAATTGAAATTAACTTTTCTTCCACATAGAAGATGCTAGGAGGACTTTACTTTACTTTACTCTTCGTTCTTCGATTTCGTAATTTGAGCCATCTCTACTACTCACTCTTGCAGTTGGCACACTGAATGTTAGTGAAGTTCAGCACAGTTAACTACCTACATTTAGTAAGCTAACCACTCAATGTGTATGTACATCGAAGACTTTGACGATAACACCTTTGATAGTATGTAGACAGGCTTTACAATGCTTGTGGCTTGAGCACGCCCATCGCACTTTGGTCTTCGTCAACCGATGCATCCTGTAGGTATAGCCATCAAACAACACCATTGGTTTTCCTGCTCTCGAACGTATTATCACAGCTGCAAATAAAAATCCGTTTAGTTACTCTCACCTATTAAAAACGTATCAAGTATTAAAAAAGCTATTCCAGGCTTTTTAAAACAATGTACAAGGTATTCCAGAACATTCGCCCAATCAAATAATAACGATTTTTTGTAGGATTCAATAAAAATAACGTCAATTCACAACAATTATAATTATTTATTAGTTATTTTCATTTAACAATAGTGGAGGTAGTTCAAAAACTCACTTTAAAGTTTTGTAAAATCATATAACTTGATTTGGCACTTCTAGATTTTCATCACGTATTTATAAACATTACATAACAAACAACAATGTTAAATATTATCAATGATTTAAATAACTCTTTAAAATATTTGTTAATAAAAGCGTCCGCATTCACCGTTGGCTGCAATACTGACGTCGTTTAACGTAAGTACGATACACAGAGGCATCGGAGGGCGTAGGCACGATGTGGGCGAACGCCTACGCCTTAGCGCTTGCTGCGAGGGCTATCGCCTTGAAGTATACCGAATTAAATAACGCCGCAAGAAAAATCAATACTTCAACAACTAAAGTAATGCTTCATTCAATTCATACATTTAGATCTTATAAAATTACATTGGAAATCAAAGTCACCAAACTATAACTTCAATCGTCATTTTTATGTACCGTTACAGATAAATTATTTAAATGTAAAATGACTCTAAATATTAGTCAAAATCCACAATCGATTAAACTGGTATTTAGTCACAAAGATAGCTTAAATAATCATAATATCTTGCTCGTATTTAACTTGCTAAATCAAATGCCGCGTATTCATGAATTGGCATATCGAATACAAGAGTACTCTTATTCTCTACGTGCCAACTCAAAGTGCTCTTATTATAAGAGGCAAAGCTCCTTGAGCTCCTCGAGCTCTGCTTCAGTGGTTATGGTAGTTATTAATTTTGAGAATGTGTCCGGAGTAAGTGTATACGTGCGCTTTGCAGCCTTTGTACACGTTCGTGGCGCAGACCCACCGTTTCTTCTCGTAGATTGATGTACGCTGACTGAACATGTAGTTGCCAACTTTAAGCATAATGCGGCCGCTCCTTCGAGATTTTACAAATTCGCACTGCTCTGAAAAATAATTAAATAATTTAAATATTTAAGAATATATTTAAATGTGGATAAGCCTTTCTGGTAGTTGCAGATTCCTTTTTTAGTTAAGTCATCGTACCAAATTATACTTACACTCTTGGTAACCTTTACAATACTAGATTTACCTACCCTCAGACTAAGTCATTAATTGGTTTCTTTGGATGACGCTTAGGTGAGATCTAGTAAGAGAGATCTACACTAAGACACTGCGTATATCTACGGTTATATGCTGATAAAATAAAAACAAACACTCACAATTTTAACTTTCGTATAATAATGATATAGCCCTTTTACTCTGAAATTATTAAAGTTACTATAGTTGGGAATACATAAAGTTCACAATATGTCTCTAATTTCAGAGTGCCTTTTGGCATAGGCCTCCTTTAAACATTTCCATTGATTTGTCGTATACTTTCGTATACTTTTATATAAATAAATATTAGATTTAAACTCAATGTGAATGTTTGTTATTATACTTGAATAATTCATTATTAAATGTACGCAACGCCGCTTTGCATCCTTTTTGATGGTGCGTGGAACACACCCAGTATCTGCGACGTCCGTCTAAATTGACCACCTTACAGCGATACGTATATTTTCCCCAACGGATAAGGTCCCGACCTCTTCTAGACTTCACAAATACAACTGAAACGAAGAATACCCACAGTTAGAATACTTTAATAAAATAATAACATAATCTATTGCTAGCCCCTCTAAGTTGTGGATTGAAATTGACCCAGCACGAACCCTCAACCCAGAGGGGTATGGATATATTATGGATTTCCTTGCCACTCATATATTCGCATGCTCATCGGTTTCAGGTCTTTAATACTGTCCTTTAAACCTAACCTAACCATATTGATCGATAAAGGTACATGAAGGATGGTGCCAACTAAATTACAAAACAAAAAATCCTTTTTTCATAATCGTATATTTTGGTAAAAATTTCACATTCGGTTTCAGTAATGCAAATGCGTGTTATTGCATTTGATAATTTGATCATCGTACGTATGTACCACCGCTCGGCAGCCTCTATGGTTATGCGTGGAACACACCCAGCGTCTTCGGCTTCCGTGGACTCGCTGACAGCAGAAGGTAAAGCCTTCAAAACGGACAAGGTCTCGGCCCCTACGCGACTTCACGTATACCACTGAAAGAGAATTTTCCGATCAATAGATATCACTGAAACTGCACTGAACTGCACTTACAGTCCACTAAACCCACGTGAAGTTCGAAATTTGTACCGATTACTTTCAGACTAGTAGTATTTCTCCAATAGTGACAGGTTTCCATAGTTACTTTTACTAATGCCATACTAATATACTTCTAAATCTTACTAATCTTATCTTATAAATGAGATAGTTTAAATGGATTGATGGATGTTTGTTATTCCACATCAGAACAGCTTTTTGGATCTCGCTAAAATATGGCGCAGATCATGGAACATAGAAGACATGGATGGATTGCGTAAAAGATGACATGATCAAAAAGGGAGTTATTACTAAGATGACGAATGATAGAGTTATCTTGGGGACTAAAACCTGTTGCGACGACCCTACGGGAGTAGGATAAGGAGAAAGATGATGATTATAGAACGTCTGGGAGAAGACTTAGGCTAATAATTAAGTTTTCATTACCAATTTCGCGGACGCAGTCGTAGGCGACAGCTATAATGTTTTAATTACAAACCGGACATATGCCTAAACTCTGTCATCACTAACTATTGTATGCGTTGTTCATATTCCTAGACAATAAGAAACAAATTTTAGGAAGTAAGCAAAGTGTGGAAAAGCCTTCGAGTTTAATTCAAAATAAAGAAACGAATGAAACTTTGAATGTATGATTAATTTATTGATTTATTAATTTATTTAATTATTTATAAAGTACATCAAGTAATAAGTTATAGAACAATCAAAGAAGAAATAAATTATAAGATTGATAACAAATCCAGTTAGAGGTATACAGCATTTAGAAAAAAAAAACATTACGGTTAGGTTACAGAAAATGTGGAACAAACAAGATAAGAGAAAAAAAATGCTACAATCAAGTCCTATGTCTGCGCCTCTAAATGTGAGCGTATGTGTTTTTAAGATTATGTATGAAGGTGCAAAATATATCTGTGTTGTGCTTGTCGCTCTGAAATACTTTGTACCTAGGACATATTCGGGTGATGGGTGAGTTCAGGCCTAAGTTGGTTTTATATATTTGTATTGATTAATCTGCAGAGGCGAGAACAGCCAAACACTATTTTTTCGAAGCGCTTCGGGGCTTTGTTGTGTATTAAAACAGAAGCTTGAAATTTTGAACATCAATAGACATACCGGAATTCATTATATAGCCAAAATAACTTTTAGTTATATCCAGCAGTTTACAAATTAAAGCTAGTTGAAATCTTCATTTTTTTTACACAAATGCTATTATGTGGCTTTAGCAATTACATGGTGCCATTGATTTTCAAACTAAAATACGTTACTCTCGAGAGATTTGCTGAGGTTTAGATAAAAATGGAATAAAAGGAAGTGGTGTTCTTTGAAAATGATGGCACCTTGTAATTGCCAAGGTTTCGTAATAGACACTAACTAAAATGACTAGGTTTTACATGACATCTAACACTCTTTTATAGGGAAAGCGAGACTCGGCAGTTTTTTATATTTCATATTTTTTGTGGGATAAATTCGCTAAGAATAATTATTTTAAAAGTAACATCAACAGTGTGTTTTTTTAATGATTGTGTCGATTTACAGATTTAACAATGTTTTCACCGATCCTAAAGAAGTGAGCGTTGCATTTTTTATTGTTGTGTGTGGAACAAACCCATTTGAAAGATAATCCGTGCTTCGACTTACGATAGTAAGTATATCCATTGTAGAAAATCAAGGGATGACCTTTGCGAGATAGAATTATGTCATATGCTGAAAGGTAATTTATCTGTGAGTAATATAGACTATATTTTTTCATTTCTTCATTATTATTTTTAAATTTCACGTTGACAGAGTCGCGGGCAAAAGCTAGTCATCAATATAATAAAATTGGAGTGTCTGTTTGTAGTATCAAAAAAAAGTTAAAGATTTCGCGAAGATGATGTATTTGCGTTGCCGATAAAACCGCATTTAAACATTTTTGTCTACATGTCTGTCTGTCTGCAAGCCGCGTTTGTTCCGGGTAATCTCCATAATGGCTGGGCCGATTTCGACCGGACTTTCACTGAAAGGTTGCTGACATAGACGGGCATATTATAGGCTATTTTTTTTTAATTCCGCGTTGTCAAAATGGCGACCGAACCGCTGTCTCTGGAATGGTTGGACCGATTTGGACGGGATTATGACTGGCAGGTAACTGGTAAAAAGAAGGTGCACGCGGGAATGTTATAGACGACCTTTTTTTAAAAAAAATTACGCTAACAAAGTTTGCGGGCGACAGCTCGTTAAGTAATAATTGTGTTACCATTCATGACACAGGTGTATAAAAGCGACGGTTTTTCTTTCAAAGATAATTCAAGGGATGACGAAATAATAGACTTATACATGTATTAAAGAAAATATTTGTTCAATGGTTATGCACATTTCTCATTTTAATTACTTTATCATGACAAGTGTGTATAAGGGCAGTACAACCTTGGCGCTGCAACGCACACCTCCAGCGACTTTTAGAGAGGTTTGTAATTATATGAGTGAATTTGTATCGTCCAACTTGGATCATTCTTCTGCCTCTACGCGACGTGATAAATGTGACGCCTGTAAGAAAATATCATTTGCTATTAGCACTGGAATAAATTTACCGTACTGAGGGTTTCTATCAAAAACTTGTACTTAATATAATGGCAATAAAAGGCAATAATTCAATTCGTCTCTATTTTATTATCTATATTTTTAATGATTATGTTTGTTTCGTATCTTGATTATTTCATTTTCGAAAGTATGTATAAGAGCGGTACAGCCCCTACTATGGGACGAACACACCCATCGACTTTTCAGATTTCTCGTTGCTTTATGTGAAAATCTATATCTTCCAAACTGGATCATCGGCTTCCCTTTTGTCGATGTTATGAAAGCGATAACTGTAATTCAAATTTTTTTTACACAATAAAAGAGTCTGCGACAGGTTAACTAAAGAAATTTAGTTATTATCTTAATTAAAATTTCATCAAATAAATTAAAATGATACCCTAAAGTGTATAGCAGATAACAGCGTTTAAGAGCGGGACTAAACTATCGCACAACTGTTGTGCGATTGTCAATTGTTTCATGACTAAAAATGTGCGCAACTCCATATAAGGTATCAAAGCGAAACTAAACAGTTGTGCAAGAGTTTAGTCAACGGTGTGCACCCGCTATAACAATCCATTAAATTAGCTTATTTACAGTCAAAAATAAGAAAAACTGAATATAGTTTTATAATAATTAAATTTGTTTTAATTTAAAAATAATAAAAATTTCATTTAATTCATAAAATCAATATGGTAAAATTAGTGATTATGTACATTTATTATTTTAACGATTTGGTCTTCGATAGTGTGTATAAGTGCTTTGCATCCTCGGTTATTGTGGGACGAGCAAACCCAGCGGCTTCGTAGACGATGAGTAACTTTATGAGTAAATTTATAATCACCCACTACTATCCTCCGTCCACCTCGGGGTGACATTTGGAAGTATATCTCTGAAAGAAAACATAAAGAGGTCATTCTAGACTTCATGCCCTCGTAAGTAATGGGAAGGGGAAACGAACTTGGACGACGAGGAAGGAAATATTCACTGTACGTTTTATTGTTTAAGAATGAAAACCAGTGAATTATTAAATTATTCCTTTTATTCGACTATTGTTATTAAAATCAAAATTTATTAATTTTAATAATGCTTATAATCGTTACGGATCAAGATTGGATAGTCCACGTATGAACAACAGCAGTACAATCTTTGTATGCGTCGAGCAAACCTACCGACCTGTCACATTGCTTGTAATTTTACTGTTACGTAGAATGTTCTTTAATAATAAGCTTTTTAATTTATACTCTTTGATTGTTATATAGAATAGGTTGCTATGGTTATGTTGATTTTTTAAGTCAGAACTGGAATTATTAATTTAGTTAAGAAGTTATCAAATCGTTTCAATTCGCAACAATTGGTGTGAGGTGTGGGGTATGGCCACACAGCGATTATTAAACGATTTGATAACTTCTTAACTATATTTATTAATATCAGTACTGACTTAAAAAATCAACATAACCATAGCAACCTATTCTATATAACAATCAAAGAGTATCAAAATCATAAAATCTGTCATAAATTAAAAAGCTTATTATCAAAGAACATTTTACGTAACATTACTATACTTGTAATTTATACTTTCCAAACTAAATTATTCTTACCACAATGTGATAATGTGAAAAAGAAATCGGGCAATGGTTACATCAATCAATGCATTAAGAGTGCGCGAACACCTTTCTCGTTTTGATTTCTATGATGTTATGGAGGTGCGCACGCTACTCGATTTTAGTTGTGCAACTAAACAGTTGAATTGGTTGCGAAACAATCGACAATCGCACAATAGTTGTGTAACAGTTTAGTCAAAGGTGAGCGCCCGCTCTAAGAACTTAATTAAAAACTATAGTATGAAACCATATGGTATCCGAAAGAATTTTTTCTTGTTTAATAATGCTATTTATTGTACTTGGAATAAAGGTCATTATCCAGTAATATGCGGATTCTTCATATAGACAACTTGGTCTTTAATAGTGTGCACGATCGCTTTGCAATGGAACCTTTGGTGTGAGGAGCAACGCCATCTCATTTGCCCTCCTCTAGATCCATTTAACCTATATATAAAACCGCCGAGAATCAAAAACATGACGTCTCTCGGTGTGGTATAGATTATTGGAGTCATATCTAAAATCACAAAATTTCGTTAAAAATAGTAGTTATACTTGATATACAAGTATAGACCGATAAGTTATGTAACTCCGTAGCGTAGAATTTAAAAAAAAACATGCTTTTGTTTTTCTTCTTAACGTAAGTCTACATTTATGCCAAATTTCATCGAGATCCTTTTTAACCAGTAATTGAATTTTACGGTAGAGGAATGTCTTAATAAAATTATAATTTCTGATTAAATAAAAACATATGTGAAATACTGACAGTTTTTTTTAAATCCCAGAGATATGTTCGTTTTTTATATAAACAACACGATCATCACAAGTGTGAACGATCGCTCGACAACCGCAGCGTTCGTGTGTAGCGCACCGCCATCTCAGCTTGGGCTTGTCACTGCTTCCGGCTCGTCCACTTAAACGATATTTATATCCGCCCAGCAACAATATCTTCGCTGATTTAGACGTTGTATAAATTGTAGCGGTCATTTCTAAAACAATGTTACGATTAGTAAATCATCAACTTGCACTTATCTATAAGATTTGGCACAGTATATGCTGCTCTTCCATACATCTACAGTCATATATAATGTTCGTAAGATACGGGTTTCTTACCACGATTGAATTGTTTTAGCTCCCGATATTTTGGCACAGTTGCATGCGCCATGTTCACGGGCTGACTGAAGGCAGTAGTGTGAAGAAAAAAAAATCAATCGTGGTAAGAAACCCGTATCTTACGAACATTGTATTTGTAAAAACCACGACAGTTTAAAGTTATATATCTACAGTCATGTCTGAATTCACTTTCTAGTTTCTATTAGTAAATAATTATAATTCAAATACATTCTAACCTTATAAAAGCCTAATTTCCCGAATGATTTTTAAAATAATTGACTCTGTTTTAAGATATAATAACCATTTATTTTACGATAAATTATATACATAGAAACATAAATGTCCTCTCCTCAGATCTTTTATGTTCAATTCACAATTACCAAAACAGTTGGCCAGTATCGCCGATAAATGGACTGGCAACTGGCGCAGTGTGACCGCTAACTGGCGCTAAGTGAGTAAACTGTCCAACTGTATTTATCAAGTGTGTTCGTTATATAAAATGTATGACGCTACATACCCCTTTTTATTGTTTTCATTACGCTGACACTAGACTTAGTCATATCACAGTTTCAAAATAAAATAACAAGCAAGTAATACACAATTCTCTTACATTTCAGTATTTACTTTACAACTATATTGCAGACCACACACGTTATGTTTTTACCTTTTAAGGGCATACTTTAGATTGTATGACAAAATTGTTCGGTCATGGGTAATGTTACACTGGCTTACTTAAGCTTTTTCAGAATAAAAACATAAAGTATGTGGACATCATCATCCCCTATGTGGACATTAGCTTAATTTTGTTTAAATATGGTCATGCATTTCTCGGGTCCTATGCAAAAGACCTCCTACGGTGTAATAAAATGCTCTACACCCACGTTTTACGCAGCGCCAACGGACTCTATCCTTGCCTTCAGGTTGCTGGTAAAATTTGTGACTTTTGTATATCATACTTATTTTCCCATGCGAATTTTTAAAAAATACAGCTGTAACAATTACATTTCAGTGGATAAATGTTACTATTAATTATTACTCTACAAAGCGTTAATTCGATTTCCACTTAGCGGCTAGTCGCGCGACTCTGGCCGCCGTTTTTTTATGAAGTCGAGTGACTTATTTTTCGCTGTATAAAATCTACGCGCAGTTACAAACGCGTTACGTTGCTAACCGCGCTAGTGGAAATGACATTTATTTATTGGAAACACTACTGGGCTTGATTAAAAGTAAAATGTAAAGATTTAATAAAATACAATAAAAAATATTACATCTAGTCTGAAAACCTTTATTTATATAGAGTAAAACTTAATTGTCTTTAGCGTAGTTCCAATTATAAATGTGAAATAGATATTAAACTACCAAATGACAAGGAAATGGTGCGTTTGAACAAAGTTTCCAAATTCGACCTTAAATATCGGCATTGGAAACTTATAACAAAAACCTATTCTATCCGAGTTGTATAATGACTGATACTTTTTCTGGCTTACGAAGTTAACGCCATGTATGAAAACGACTACCATTATTCCGATAGTCGTTTCGGTGCATAAGCGAAGAGCTTTGACCAACATTTCAAGAAGCTCTCGCTAGTTGGATTAAGACCGGATTCAAAGCAGTTATTTTAAAAACCGCACGCATACTGAGGAGGTTCCTGTCTCTGCTGCTCTCACCACTGGTTGCTTGTCATCGGATTCCACAGCCCGTGATGTTCTATTTTTATACAAATCGTTTATAATATTCGAGTTATTAATGATTGTGTTGCATTCTAAGTTTGATTATTTTCTCGTTAAATGTATACAAGCTTGCGTTGCAGCCTCTCTTACCGCTGCACCGCCATCTCACCTTCGGTCCATTTACATATTGTTTGAAGAATCTATAATTGTTGTAAACGATCACATCACTGCCAGTTGTAGACGTTGACCAATATACTGAAAGTAAAGGGATAAACTTATAGTAAAGATTAAAAATATTGTCTAATAACTGTTGCCCGCGACTTTGTTCGCGCTATTAAAAACATACGAAAACTACGTATCCTCAGGAACTTGACATTATTTCATAAAGCTTCAAGAATTGATTTGAATGAACTATACGGTTTAGTGCACCCGAAAAATACCGTACACCGTAATAAATGTTTTCTTATGGAACTTTTTTAAATTCATAGAAATATTAAACACTTTTCATTAAACAAGTTGGATTAGTTTTATTACAGTTCTGGCAAACTTAAAAGTTTCCAATTAATGTGTGTGTTTCTTGAGTACAGCTGTAATTTCACCGTTATACATTCTAGCCCTAGCCGGACACTTCTTACTAATTCTTTTGGAACAATACCACGTCGTGCAACCTTGTGTCTCTTTGGTATTACTGGAGTACGTGTGATCGCCTAATTTTAGAAGATATCCACCCGATCGTAGAGGAAGCAATACGCAATCTGCAATAAAAGATTAATGAAAAGGATAGAAAATGTTACTAGCTATGATCATAATTAGTTTATACATAGTTTGGGTTTACAGCGCGTAGCGGCAATGGCCTAATGATTAAGGATATCGACACCTATCGAGTCGAGAGTTCGAATACCTACATTCGACTGTCGTAAACCATTCCTATCACAAGCTAGAGCTTAGTTGAAATGAAACAAGAAATAGTGAAATTCAATAAAATTGTTGATGATAAAATTTGAATCCACTTTCTGCAAAGAAAAACAGATTTATTAGATTTACATATTTATTCTGTAATAACATTTAATTTATTTTTATTTATTTAAACTTTATACACAAAAGGATTCTATAATAACATTTAATTTATTTTAACAGTGGTAGTGCCTGCTTTAACATCTTAGCACGAATGGGCCGGCACGCCCGGTGTAATACCACGACCACACAGAAGACAGGCGTGAAATGGAAGCAATTCCGTGTTTCGTCTGATGAGTGTGGTGCCTGAGGCCTAATTTAAGTCCCTTTCTCTTTACCATCCTTTTCTTATAAGGAGAGGATGGGAAGGGGAAGTGAATTTGACGGTGGAGGAGAAGCATAGGAAGGGGAAATATCCTCTTTATGTGCGTCTCCTCCTCTGTCGGATACGGGTAGGCAACGCATCTGCAATTGCGGATGTCTATGGGCAGCGGTCGCTACGCCATTTTGGCGGATTCAGGTGACCGCTTGCTCGTTTGCCACCTTATGTTATAAAAAAAAAATATTTAAACTTTGTACACAAAAGGAAACAATTTTATGAGTACAAATTGAAAGGTAGTATAGGTGAGATAACTCTGTAAGTGTTATCACACAGGTAATCATTAGATACAGAGAGGATGTTTAGCGGGTAAATGAGTATGCCCAAGTATACATAAGTACTTTAATAACTTAAACATACAGTAATATACACTATACATATACTATATAAGATACATAATAACAATTATTTACATTCTAATCAAATTTCCATTATATATTTTATATTTAACTGGCAAGTGACCATGTTCACCTTTGGTGCTAACTACTCTTTGATTTGAATCAAGTACTACTCTCACGACGCAACCATGCTTTGACGAGCATCGCCAATTCGTGATCCCTTTCTTTATACAATTACTAACTAAATAATATGTATGGTCGCGAAACAACAGCGTCCTATTCCCGTAGCGGGAATTAACAAACGTGAGTTCTGTAAAAAATATTAAATCAAATTATCGTACCAGATCTTATCAAGTAATTTAATTAGGCATTTAAAAATGTATAACTTTAAACTGCGTGGTTTTTACAAATAATGTGCGTAAGATACGAGTTTAAAATTGTACACAACAAACAGTTTATGGTTTGATATTGTTCATCTAATAAAAATATTGCAGAGACATTAGACTCTACATCGCAAAAGATAGCTGAAGACGATGTAGAGCATGGAAATCAATAGAATATGTATAACACCAGTTCAAGTTACTTGAAATATAAAGAAATGAGGTAGGATTTGAATAAAATAAAAAATAAGTAGATCAAATTCATCAAGTCGTTTTGGATATACATTCTAAGAAATAACCATTCATTTCGCATTTCCTAGCAATCGGTGATACCTTTGCGTTTGCATTCGTTCACAAAACTCAAATCTTTACCAGAACGAGAATTAACTATAAAACGTATCTGCAAAAGAATAGACAATTTTTAAAATAGAAGCTTTAGTTTTTTCAAGATTGGTATTTACATAACAGCAATTCATGCGTTTTCCATTTCTACTACTTATTTGCTAATTATAAATAAATAAATTATATTTATATTTATTTAAATGTGACTAGGAATTGAATTATGCAATTTAATCGAGCCTAATTTACCCTTTTACTAAAGTTTATTCAAAACGAAAGTAATACGTGATTCACGATAACTATATAGAAGTACATCGCCATCTGTTGGCGTACATACAAACTTACTACAACATCGAGAATTAAAATATATTAATATCTTTAATATATTGGAATGTGTAATTTTAATAATTACACACCGCGAATCATCGTCATCTCCCCTGCCTTATCCTACTCCCGTAGGGTCGGCGCGCCAGGTTTTCGTCCTCCAAAAAACTATCATCCGTCATCTCAGTCATCATGTCATCCATGCATCTCTTTCTTAGTCTACACACCGCGAATGTGAGTCGTAAATCCAAAAAAGTTAAAGAATTAATAGTAAGAATTTGTGTTTTGTATTTAAATAAATTAAATCAACTAAAACGATTTAAGCGTTTTACGTGTGAAGGGTCATTCGTATTCCATCCCTGAGTTCTTTATTCTACTTTCTGATTCATTAAATAATTTAAATTTGAGTCCTTATCATACAATCCTTATGTATTTTGTAATCATATGGTATGTGGTTATGTTTGCCTTTCACAGCGATGAGTTTCTTCTTTGAGTTAAGTACAACTTTAGCGAGACAACCTTTGTGATTGTGAGACGAGCAACGCCAGTTTGTTGTATCTTTACTTATGCATTTATTAACAAAACTGTACGTGAAATCACCCAAAAGAACCATATGTTTTCCATAACGAGATTTAGCAAACATAAGTTCCGTGAAAATAGTACAAGAATTAATGAAATGCTCCGTTTTTACTTAGTTCTACTAGACTTAGAAGGTAGTGTTTTATATCTAAGAAGACACTCCCTTCTTAGGCCCTTGTGCCTAGTCACTCCATGGAGCGTCCACCGAAGCGATCTAAGAGCTCGGTGGCCTCCCAATCCGGTAATAATAACGAAGTAACGGCTCGTGCCGAGGCTCCTGAGGGAGCCCTCGAGCTCAGTTACTCATAAACGAGGTTTAGGCTAAGCGCCATCAGTGCTCGGCCACCTCAAGCCCGATTAATCTGTAAATGCCTCTTCAAGGCAAACAGTGGCCATTCAGTCACAAAAAAAAATCCCTTCTTAATTCCTTAATTAGCGTGATTAACAACAATGTAAAAATTGTGTAAATCAAACCCAATTTGACTTTTTAAGTACGTTTTTTCGACACCAATTAGAGTTTCACTATTTATAGTATAACAATTTACATATCACGCAACAAAAATTAAGACATTTTAAAAATCTTTACATATTTTCACATTAAAATAGGAATCAAAGTTGAGACGAGATTTTATAACATTTACAATAATTTAAATCTATACTATTATAATAAAGCGTAAACACACACTTCTATGTTGCCTAAGATGTCAGCAATTACAGCATATTTTTGAATAACTCTTTTTTTAATAAAAAGCCCCATACATTTCGCTTTAGGCTACATATTTTTACACCATTAAACTTAGGGGTAAATATTTTGGACAAAAACCCTAATGTGTGAAAGAGACCATAAGTTACTGCCAACATCACGGAATCAAAGTTGTCATGGTTTGACATCATGTCATGTCATTTGCAATTGATAATTTGACAAATGTAAACAATAAAATGAAATTTTTATAATTTCATGCGGACGAAGTGGCATGGTAACAGCTAGTAAATAATATTATAATAAAGCTATTAACTTGCTAGTCACTTGAAGACATTTATAGATGAGGTTAAGTTTTAAAGTTACTACCCTTATAATTTTGGGTTTATGAGTTGTACTTATGGAACACGCCATGTTAATTCGCAAAGTTCTCTACAATCAACGTTTCTGCGACAGATTTATTCTAGGCTTAATATTTACAAATTAACACAACATCATAAAATACGACTTAGTTCACTTTACGCGGTGGGCATTTCGCAGACCAGTCAGAGCAGTCAGACCAGTAAGAGGTCTGAAGATTTCAGGGTAAGGTTAATACGGTCTTGTTTCCGCTCATGTCTCTCCGGGCACGTCAGGAAAACCGGGTTTTCTTATTAATACAGAAGAACATCTCGCGAATGTTTGGATACCTTACAATTTAAAACTTTGGTTTTCAAATGGTAACATTTTTGTGACTACAGTATTTACAGGACTATGCAAATAAGACTTTCATACCACATAACATCAAATTGAATTAATTCCCCATTACTTTAGGTACCACCTTAGTTACTACGATGCGCTGCGGCCTCCAACATACCCAAAATCATAACACACCATGAGATCTAATGAAGGAATCTTAAACTTTAACATAGAAACCGTTTTCGATGATGTATTTAGGTGGCAGGTGATTGTGGTCAATGAAGGCGTTGGTTATACTGTTAGCGTCGCTGGTGAGGATGAGCCGAGCCCGACAACGGCCGCCCTGGGTGCAACTCCAGATCTGAGACCTATTGTTACGCTTGTGCAAGTAGAAGGTATACCCGTTGATAATGCCGAGCTGTCGGCCGCTAGGCTTGAACACCCATTGCACTGAAAGTATGCCAATACGTGTATATCTATTCTTAGTAGGTAGAAGATCGCTGTGGGCATCTTATGAGGGAACAATGACATCACATTGAGAGCTTTAAATATATTAGGGTAAGTGAAAGATTGGTTGATTTCAAAAGTAGCATCTGAGAAGATTAAGGGAATTACAAGATAAATTTGAAGTGCCAATACACATAGGGTGAGATAAAAGAAATTGAAGAAAATAAAACATAAATTATATGGTATTTGGTATTGTTTACGTCAATGTTCATCCCTAAACGGATGTGTTGAAAGGACAATAACAATGCAATAAAATTCAAAATACTATTTCCATATCATCAAGTCGAGGAAAGAGAATCAATTAATATCAAACTGCTTATACCTACATATATACTGTACAACAAAACACCATTAAGTACATTTATATAAATAACTAAACGGTCGCATTGACACACAGTGAGTTCTGTCATCGGACAGTATGAGTAACAGGGCTGCTTCGTGTCTAGGGTTTGCGTTTACATTTCTTAGAAGTATGCAGCGCTAGTCTCCAAGTTCGACGGTCCCAAGCCGCCTAGTGACAATACAGCTCTATAGCTTAACGAAGTATCCATTTCGTATCAAGAATTGTGGTGGCAAATGATTATGGTTAAAGATGGCACGCTTAATTTTCAAATTCTCTGTTATGCTAAAGTTGGCTTTGCATTTTTTCCCTCTTGTGCAAGACCACAGTTGTATGTTGGAGTGACGTTTGTGCAGATAGAAAGTATGCCCTGCGACAACAGCCAGTCGCTTACCATCGTGCTTTAATACCCACTGCACTGTAAATTATACATGAAGAATTTTAATAAACTTAATAAATTGCCTTAACATTAAAAAGAATCTTAACGGGGCAAAAGACGATAAAACCGTCCCTTAACATGTGCATCGCTAGGATAGGGGGCAAAGGTCTAGGGTAAACGCCAGTTAGAAATAAAATAACGGCAATAAATTGTATAAAAATAAATCAAAATAATCATTTATAGCATTACTTAATTATAAATTAATTAAATCTCTCAAAAACTAAAACGAACCCAAATTATTTAAAAAATAAGTTAAAAACAACAATGTAAAATTTTAATTGCTTAATTGTATTGTACAAACTAAGGAAAAAAATGTTTAAGTTTAGAAATTATTTGTCTAAATTTTTAAATAATAGCCCTGTCTTATAATAAAGTTAGGCGGCAGATGATCGTGGTTAAGTTCAGATCGAATGACGCGATTCTCATTGGAGACAGTGAACCGTGCCTTGCACTGCTTCCCGGCGGTGCACCTCCATATATTTGTGAAGTTTGACTCGTAGCTGCAGTAAAATGTGAAATTATTGACCACAGCCAATTGCTTGCCGTTACGTTTTTTAACCCATTTAACTGCAAAGAAAACATACTATTAGAAAACAAATAAATTACAATACGAATCTCGTCTTTGTGCTGAAATCATGGATAGAATTCAAAGTTCTGCCTAAGACAAGATTGATGATGGCTCTAATTAATAAATCCATCCCAATACGACTAAAAGCCGTAGGTAAAAAAAAAGCGTTTTTCAGTTAGACATTTTAATGTAAATGCGATATAATATCTTTTAACGCATCTAATATTTTTATATTACAAACAAAATTATTATGTTATGTCTTGTTTTAATTTATTTTAAACTACTGTTACAATATATACCGAACCCTACTAAAGCACCGCTTTCACTAGTATTTAAAAATTGTACGTAATATGCCGCTTTTTACAAAATTAACATAACTATTCCTTGTTCCACTCATCATGTCGTCATGTCGAAATCTACACTAAAGGACTCCTTTAGCGCTCAATTCTCGACTCTGAGTGCCACAGTTTATTAATTTTAAAACAAGCAACATCTTGTATAATGTAATTTCTGTCCTAGTAAAAATTTTCGAAACTGCTCCTTAAGACGAATTCACCATTTTTCTTTGATTAATAAATCGCAATGTAATGCCAGCCCTTTTTTACTTCTTTGTAAAGTAGGTTTCCACGGAAATTACACCAAAAGGAATTTTGCAATTTAAATATTCTTTACCGTAGTAATGACCACTAGATAATTTAATATTTTTTTTTATTTCATCACCTCAAGTTACAAGGGAATAAATAAGTTAGGACCTCTGGTTTACATCAGACAATATGTTTTGGGTCTCTGTCTTATCTAGAAGTGATCTAGAATTAAATGAAAACAGAAATCTAGACCGCCAAGGCAATACCTTGATATAAATCTGTATAATAATTTACTATATTATTTTTACATATTTACAATAATATACAATATAATCTTTAAATTGATGTAGCGTAAATTTCCTGTTTATTTTTACGCGTTTTATTTTGTTTGATATAAATGCCATCCTCTACTATATACTTTTGGCACTTATGTTGATGATTCAAACATCCTTTAATAAACATTAATTGATCATTCGATAGTGTGAATCTGGCCTTACATCGTCCACCCTTAGTGCAGCGCCACACTTGCGTTAAACTGCATTGCTTTTCCATATAAAATGTGTAATCTTGGACCAGAGCTAGGACTTTTCCTGAAGGATTTCTCACGAACTGTACTGAAACGTAGATTACAATTGTTAATAACCATCTACAATTGAAATAAAATCATTTTTTGAATTATTATTCAAAGTGCAATTAACAATGACTGGTTTGAAATAAAAATTGTCATCGACTAATATATTTATTAAAGCATCTTAAATTCAATCAGTGATTATCTAAGAATTACACACTGGTAAATCGCATCTATAAAAGTAAATGAGGAGATCAGTTGACTACTAGCAGCTGTCGCCCGTGACTTTGTCTATAAATTAATGAAATTTACAAATATACCCTTCAGTTCAATAGTATGATTTTCTGTGCCTGAATAAAGATAGATTATTGAATTATAATAGTATAGATTGTGCATGAATACCTGACAACGTTATGTATTACACGGTAGAGCGGGACTTCCTAACACAAGTGCATATTGGTTACTTAAAAGGAAGTCCCTACACCTGATTAACTTGTATAATCTACTGTTACATCAATAAATCATTTTCATTTTCAATAATAGCTCTACAGTTTTTAAACACATTTTCTGACAGTTTTATGCTGGGTTGCCTAAGTTTACATTTATTCCATCATTAGTGTTGATTGACCTAAGTTTCAACGTATTTATCTCACCAATAACAATGGTTGAAAGGAGCTTGGAAACCGACCATTAATTAAACACGATTTCGATAAACAATTTATTTCTTTAATAATAATTCGTTTCAGTAATATCGGCAAAATTTAAAACAATGTGCAACAAAAATTACTTAGTAGCTATAACTTAAACATTGCTAAATAACTAAATATTCCTTACTATTATTATTAAATGAATGTTAACTATTCCATCTATCCTAAGATAAGAGGTTATTACTCATAGTTGTTACTATTCTATAGAATGTTTTATTTATTTGAATAAATATTAACATTTAATAAGATAACCGTCACGTAGAAGAAATTTCGGAGGATTGTGGTTGTGAATGTAGTAGCCACGAAGTACATTTAAATCATTGTCGATGAGGAATCTCGCTTTGCACAAGCGTGTGAGTGTGCACCGCCAACTGGTTGCTTTTCTACTTTTATAGTCTGATGAATAAGTGTAACCATTTACTATAGCCAGCTCTTTGCCATTTGTCCTTTTAACAAATCTCACTGCAAAAAAATGCTATTATAATATTGATTGTTATAAATGTACAAAAAAATGACTTAATAATTATTTATACATAGAGTATTAAGAGATTATCGATGGTATGTTAATAATTTGAAATTAAATTATTCACTATTAATAAAAAAAGTCATTTAATCATATCAAACTTTCTGTGCAATAATTAATAAAAATAACAATTTGCGCTAACAAAATTTGCGGGCGACAGCTAGTTAATAAAGTTTTTTACGGGTGTAAAAACCCTCAGTTTTAGTTACAATTTATAACATATACCGTCTTTTATGAAGAGTTTTCGTGGCGGATGATTGTGTTCATCCGCAAATTGTATAACCCGTCCATCTTTAGAAGTTGCTTTTGCTTTACAACTTGCATTCTGCTTGCAGCGCCAGTAAACATTTTTCCCAAAATAAGTCCTACGGTTCAGCATGTGTCCATTGATTACCAATACCTGTGTGCCGCGAAAATTTTTTGCCCATACCACTAAAAGAAATATATCATAATTAACTGAAGCAAAATTAATTATTTGGTTGTTATCGCAGTAATTTAATAATTTAAAAACAGGAAATCCATGAAAATCGATTTCTTTCACACTAAAGCCACGGTCACGAAACTTGCGACAACAGCGCTGCACAACGAGTTGAGTGGTGCACAGTGGGTTAAACTCTCGCCTTACATAGACATTTATTTATTTATTTAAGTATAACCACAACATATATATTATACAACTAGTTAGTTCACAGTATCGTTTCTTATATCTATGTAAATACTGGCGAACATAACTTTTAAGTATTTATTTAATTAATAGTTAAAACTATTAACGTAACAGTTAATTACATTTAATTTAAGGAACTTAAAGAAGTTTTATCATTATCATTAGAAGTATCAAATGAAAATATCTGTTAGTTTTTAGGATTGGAGGTTGCTTCACCGTTATGGAACGTCCTTAAATAAGAAGAAAGATTTTAGTCCGCTGTGCCCTCCTCCGCCCGCTTTGCTGGCTCATCGCATGTTTCGTGACCGCGGCCAAAGGCACGTTAGTAATCACTAATGAGATATCTTAAAATATGTAATTTCTCGTCCGGCGGTACATTTTGTCCTAAAAGATTACATCATTTCCCCTGTCTTATCCTGCTCCCGGTTGCTGCTGCTAGGGTCCGAGCACCGGGTTTTCGTCCTCCAAATAACTCTATCATCCGTCATCTCAGTCATCACTCCCTTCTTTATCGTGTCACCTTTCACGCAATCCATCAAACTTTTTCTAGGTCTACCTGTACTGCCCAACATTTGGATCCATACATCATGACAGGTCTTTAGGACAGGATGTAAATTTTCCCCTTTATTTTAAGGGGAATATGTGGGTAGTATATTACTCCTGTGACCTGTCCCTCCCGGTTTTATTTCTATCTGTCACGTCACGGTCAATATCGCCGTCGGTTTTGGATTAATGAGGTACCGTAAGTCGGAGAGAACTGTAAGATGAGCGAGCGATGAACTGGAGGATTTTGTTTTACAAGATTACATTTTAATATAATATCCGTGGTGTATAACATATTTCGGAGCTTCGTGGCTGTGAATATAGTAGCCACGAATTAAATTAAAATCATTGTCGGAGACGAATCGCGATTTGCAAATACCGCAAGAGGTGCATCGCCAAACGATTGTCCTTTTCGTTCTGTAGGCCAAATAGAAAGTAAAACCATTAACCAGAGCCAATTCTTTACCATTTGACTTTTTCACGAACATTACTGCAAAATAAAAGTAATACTGGTTAAAAAAATTTACATCAAAATAATTTATTTACAACTAAAGTATACAAGTATCAATTACTGGTATGTTTTAAAAATTGTAAAATGAAAACACTTATTTTTAGTAGAATCGAAATTTAATTGTATCGTTATTTTATGCGACAGCTAGTCAAAAACTTGTTTACAACTACTGTAACATATCAAACTTTAGGATTACAAGTGAAAAAAATCTAAGTATAATAAATAATGTATGAAATATTTTGCATATTTCCGACATACATGCTTCTCATTCTCATCGAGGAAACAGAAATAACATGTGAACAGTTGAAATTCACTTAACCAATATACTTACACACTTATACATGTTATCCCTTTTTCAACGAGGTTGAGGCGGTCGACTGATTCTATACGTGTTACTAATGAAATCCTACTTTAATACAAATTATTTGTAACATACACCGTCCCTTACGACGTATTCTCGTGCCGGATGATTGTGTTCACCCGCATAGCGTATAACTCGTGCGAGTTTAGAAGTCGCGTTAGCTTTACAACGCGTATTCTGCTTGCAGCGCCAGTACACAGTGTCTCCGCAGTATTTGCTACAGTTCAACACGTGGCCATTGATTATCAGTACGTGTGTGCCGCGATTGGTCCTAGCCCATTGCACTAAAAAACATCATAATTAACATTAGTGTGTAAATTAACTTGGTAATTTAATGGTAAATTAATCTACACTAAGGTCGTCATTAATAACCATTTAATGACTTTGACCTTTTCTTTCGCTAGTCAAAATCGTTCAATGGTAATTATAGTTTTAAATGAAAGTGCAAAATTAAATGTAAAGTAATAAAATCAAATATTTGAAATGAAACAATGTTGAATTAAATAATATAATTGTTTTCCTTTTATTTTTGTAACATCAACAAAATGATTATAATGTAACCTAGACAAATAAGAATAATCGGAGAAAAGAAGAATGGTTTCCCTGAAACGAGAAAAGAAAAAGAGGACGTCAAATGAAGAGTTGGAAGATGACTTACTGAATGGATGGAGAAGATTATCTCGGGACAGGATTACTAACTAGATAACGTAGCTTTAAAATGTTGAAAGAATTTTTGTCACCTTCCTAGTACTTTTTGAGTTATTTAAGTATATAAAAAAATGCAAATCCTCTTTTCAACATTAGTATCTAGTTCATAGTATGCGTCAAAATGTTAGAGAAGAAAGGCTTATCTATCCATCTATCTAAAATTTAAAATAACATCCGTTGCGTACAATAAATCTGGGAGCGACGTGGTTGTGAGTGTAGTTGCCACGAACTATATTTAAATCTTGGTCAGCGACAAATCGCGACTTGCAAACGTGGCCAGATGTACATCGCCAACATGTCGTCTTTTTCGTTTTGTAATCCAAAAAGAAAGTATAACCATTCAGGATAGCCAAGGGTTTGCCGTTTTCTTTCGTCACCAACTTCACTGCAAAACAATATTTGTTAGTTATTTCAATAATTTATTTCTCTTTATCAATAAAATGTAATTTATTGGGATTATTATTTAAAAGGTACACTTTTAAAACATTTACTGTACTCCCTAAAAAATATAATTAAAACAAGGTCTGGTTGAACACGTTTTAAATATTTCTTTAATTCGTATTTCACAATCTTCACATAATAATATTTCAGGAGCTATGAATTGCCACAAGTCCGTCCGCTCGAGTCACGGCATAATTCAATTCGTTTCAATAAAATCTAAATCTTCTGTTATTTTAAATGAAACAATAGATAAATACGCTATATTTATAAATGTCTGTTGATATTTGTGCTATACAAGATCACATTTTAACATAATATACGAGTTGTCAGTATCGGCATCTACTAGTTTCAATCACATCGGGAATCCTCTCAGGAAGAAACGAATCGCGCCGCAAAACAATACCATTCCCATCCTAAAAGCTGCCCCCATCCTAATGAGCTGAGACGCCGACATCGGATAATTTCTCACGCTAGATTATATAGTTTAACATAAATGCCGTTACGTATAGTAAATTTCGGAGCGTCGTGTCTGTGTGTATAGTTGCCACGAAGTATATTAAATTCATTGTCGACGACGAATCGCGATTTGCAGATTCTATTAGATGTGCATCGCCAACAAGTCGTCGTTTTCGTTTTGTAATCGGAATAGTAAGTATAACCATTAATTATGGCTAACTGTTTACCATCTGACTTTTTGACCAACATCACTGTAAATAAATTGTATTATTGTTTATACAGAAAAATAGCTTAAAATCATTTATTAGTTATGTAGTAAAGTATAATATAGGGATTGTCAATAACTGACTTTGTTTATCATTTTAAAAATTAAAACATGTATTTTTAAAATAAACATTTAATTGCATCAAAATTTTACAACCAACAATGTTTAAATTTATTTATAAACGGTATTTTAAAAAGACATCTACGTACACTAAAATAACGTCTAAAACATTTTTATCAAATACATCCTCATTCATTTCGAATAAATAACAGAACTACATTTGTTGAGTGATTTTACTGACGTAACACATGTACATATTGTGTTCATTTTCAACGAGAATGAGATGGCCGATTGGTTTTATGCGTCTGTGTTTACATTTGAAACCCAAACTTATACAAGCCATTTCTAACAATCACCGTCCATACGCCATATTCTCGTGCCGGATGATTGTGCTCACCGGATAGCTTTACAACGTGTATTCTGCTTGCAGCGCCAGTACACAGTGTCTCCGCAGTATTTGCTACAGTTCAACACGTGGCTATCTATTATTAACATTTGTGCCACAACATGTCCTGGCCTATTGCACTAAAATTTTTAAATAATATCTGAAGCGAGATTCTTTGGTTGTTATTACCAGAATTTAATGGATACTAATTCATCACTAAGCAATGTTCTGTGCTACATAATGACTGTGGCCATTTAGTAAGGAAGACAACATCTTTTGACGACTTTTATACAGTGTTTATAGAAATCTTCTGAAGTTTTAAATGAAACATGTTTTACATAAACCACTTGACATTGTTTTTTTTTTTGGTTTTTTAATGTCATAATAAAATTAATATTTAACATAATTACCGTTACGAACAACAAATCTGGGAGGGTCGTGGCTGTGAGTGTAGTTGCCACGAATTATATTAAAATCGTTATCAACGATGAATCGTGATTTACAAATACGATTAGAGGTACATCGCCAACATGAAGTCGATTTCATTTTATATACCATATAGAAAGTATAACCATTCACTATGGTTAATTGTTTCCCATCTGCCTTTTTCGCCAAGATCACTGCAAACAATTACATTATTGTCTATACAGAAATGAACCAAAAAATATATTATTAGTCTAACTAAGGTATATACAGATTGTCAATGTCTGATTAGGTTTAAAATTAAAAACACTTATTCATGAATCCATATTTAATTATATCAAAGTTTTCATACAACTACTAATCAAAACTAACGTGTAATCTTATTTATAATCTTACTTATTAATACTTTTGTGAGATCAAATCACGTTTTAACACACGTCTACTTCGGTGCAAGTCATGACGGGCTGTGACTAGTCTTGGGTAGTACACGTACGATGTACTAAAAAGTAATGTTACTCGGCACTGTACTAAAAGTAACGTTACCGAACGGCTTCTGTTAA
>NW_013525292.1:1534507-1545127 GCF_000836215.1 Papilio polytes
AGGTACTAAAAGTGTGTACTAGTACGTTTTCCCAATTGTACTAGTACGGTGCGCACTTGCAGATGTCCGATTAAGCCCAAGACTAGCTGTGACGAGTATACGTTAATCAAATTACTCTAGGACATCGAAGAAAAGGAATTAATCTGTTATTTTTAATTCATTTATAAACTTAATTACATAGACAAAATAAATATATGGAAATATTTAGTTTCATATATACCACACATACACTCAAACACATGCTTCTCATTTTTATCGAGAAAACAGATATAACATGTCAACAAGAAATTTGAGCAGTTGTAATTCACTCACATACATTTGATCGTGGAATGCCTCTGCTGGAATATTAGTACATATTTTTGTATCAACGTGAATGAGATGGCCGACTTATATTATTCATTTGTGTTGACGGAACCCCACTTTTATACAACTTATTTGTAACAAACACCGTCCCTTACGACGTATTCTCGTGCCGGATGATTGTGTTCACCCGCATAGCGTATAACCCGTCCGAGTTTAGACGTAGCATTAGCTTTACAACATATATTCTGCTTGCAGCGCCAGTACACAGTGTCTCCGCAGTATTTGCTACAGTTCAACACGTAGCCATTGATTATCAGTACGTGTGTGCCGCGGTTGGTCCTAGCCCATTGCACTAAAAACAACACATCATAATTAACTTTTGTATGAAGTAGAATAGATATTTGTTTTTTAATAGCACGCTCAGATCTATCACGCTTACATAAAATGAGATACTTACAGTTGATACCTACACACGCACACTTAGAACGGACTGTATGTACACCTTGTACGTCAGCTAATCTCGTTTGGTATTTTCAAAACACTTTTAAATTAACGGGTAAAAATTTGATTTGTAGTAATAAAACATAAACTACAGGATGATCTAAATAAAACAACTTTTCGAAAGGTAATTCGAATTCGTTTTCTTGGCATTTAATTTATCATTTACACTATCTACACAACACAGATTAACATAAAAGTACATATTAAAGCATTTCCAATATTAAAACGTAACTCAGAATTGTTTTTTTTTTAATGAAGTATTAGTAGATTTTTCTAAATTTACTATTTCCTTTAACCATCCCAACTAAGCTCTACGCTTGTGCTAGGATGGTTCACGACAATAGTCGAATGGCTGGATTCGAACTCTTGACCGGAAGATCGGTTGTCCGTACCCCAAACCATTATACTATTGGCGCTTATAAATATTTTCTTATTGTAAATAAGTTATTTAGCTGAAAAAAATAAAAAATATATAACTATGAATAGTCTATTTTTAACTATTTCACATATATTATATTACTTAGTCTAGTCAATCGCGCCGGTACAGTGCGGATCGATTGACTTCACACAGATCTTTGAATTTCTTCGATAGATGCAGATTGCATCATGTACAGTCGGGGAAACTGTTCCAGCTTAAAAGCTACAGTTGGTTGAACATAAGAAAACGAGACGCGAAACAAAAATTAATACGACATAGCTTTTAAATGTGACTACGAAAAAAGTCGGTCAGTGATTACCGGCTAGCTTCTTTTTATTATTATCCTTTCGTTTACACTGACAGCTATCCAGTTATTTGTAGGAAGTGACAGAATTCTTCCTGATTTGGAACACATTGGATTTCCGCGACTATACATATAAATTCTAGATTGAATATCACATCGCTACGAGGTGGGATTCAAACCCGGGAGCTGGGTATTACAAGTCAAATGCTTAATCCCTGAGCTACAAAAGCTCTTACTCTAAATCTACATTTAGACTCTATAAAATATTCCGCCACGAATAACAAAGTTAGGTGGTTCATGGCAATGGTTCAGTCGTGCATTTAACACTTCACCATTCTTCAAAGCAATGACCCTCGCTCTACACAGACTCCATCTCGTGCATCGCCAGGTGTCGCTCTTCTTTGTGCGGATATTACAGTAAAAAGTATATCCATCCACAATACATATGTCCTTACCGTGCGAAGTCCGAAAGTATCTTACTGTAAAGGAAGTTATAAATAAATTAATGGTTGATAGTTTGTGGGATGATTGAATCGACTCAGTTATCGTGGGTATTCAATATAAATGCTTATATCATACTAATATTAAAAATACATTTTTTTTAAATGGATAGATGTTCAGTACAACGTAACTACTGAACGGCTAAATGGATGAAATTTGGTTTATATGTGGAGCACTTTCTGGAAGAACATATACAGTACTTACTTGCCTACCGGGCCAGATAAGTTTATCCTGTCAGCCGAATACTGAAAAACTATTTAAAACATGTTCAGCATCTTTAATCAGACCATGACTAACTCCAATTAAACTTCTGATGTCTGTCAGACTGTAAGCGTCGCTTAAGTGATGTGTTTAAACCCTTAATTCGATAGTGTCCAGTGTGACGAACAACTACTTTAAAAAAATCTACTGAACTAGTTTAGAGAAAAATACGTGAGCTTTTGATTTTAGTGTGTTGGTAATATATAAACAAATTAGTAAAAAATGTAATTTGAATAATGGCAACACTCAAAATGTCAGTTTTCGTCGTCTTTTGTAGTTTTTTGTAGTAAAAACTTTTTTTTTACTACAAAAAATTCCGTCGAATTAAGGGTTAAAATTTCTCTTCAGTATTCGGTCGCAAACCACTTTCGAATTCTAATGAAACCAAGAGTTATTGAGATATTATAATGAACAAAATGTATAAATATTTACATAACATTTAGTCGCCTTCCGATATTTAATTTTTTAAAAATTTCATTTAAAATTGAACTAACGTTATTTACAACTCATTTATAACACAATTACTTACAAATTAAAGTATTGCACTGATTTGGTAAAAAAGCGTAAATAAATTGAAGATGAAAAGGACAGTCGGAATGACACAAAAAAACACAAAATGCAGTTCGTATTTTAGTAGAAGAGTAGTTGAACACTTGAGTAGTGAAATCGTAAGTAAATCATATTTTTTTTCCAGTTAATGGAATTGAGATCAAATAGTTACTTAATTTTCTCACACTTGTATAGAAGAAAAAAAGGCTATCAATTTAATAAATTGTCCTAATTTCAGTCAAATAATTTAGATAATTTCTTAGGTCATAAGATTCACATTTTTTACATTCCACATGTTTTCAACATATTAATTTACGTAATTTTAAAAATCACACAACATACTAGATAAAACATTCAAAAGTAATTAAAACTACGTCTCGATGTGCCAAGTTTACATCATTATAATTATTCTACTAAAACAATTATTTGGAAAAACTTTTTCAGATTTCAACACGACAAAATTTTACTAACCAACTATAACACGTCCAATGCCACCGACATTCAAAATAACCGTTAAGCCGTTCGTACACAAGGGAAGTCGCGATAATCGCTTAGGCTCTGTACACACACTGTCTTCGTGAGTTATCCATTCGGTCAGTACCAGGTTGTATTGATTGGTCTGTTACTGAAATTATCAGGTTTCTATCATGTAGTGTACAAAGAGCATTACCGTAGAATTGGACTGCCGTTGCATTTTTCTTCTACAAATTGTACTCTGTTTTTCCGAGAATAATGAAAGGGCAGCTGAATTCTATACAAAATTTGTAGTGGCATTTAACATGTTTTAACTACTTACATAGATTTAATAAGAATAATAAAAAGGCGTTGGCCTTTTCACTTTGACTAAAATGCCGTTCTGTACTTCAATAGGAGGAGGTGGATGGGTGTGCACTAAGGTGGTTATTCTCACCACCTCCCCTGAATGTAATGCCTTAAACCGAGCCTTACAAGGGTAACCTTTGGTACATCTCCACATGGCTCCTTTCTTATCCGTCGTATATTTAACACTCGAGTAGAACGTGTACCCGCAGAATACAGCTATCCGCTTACCATCTTTGTTGTAGAAAAATGAAACTAAAACAAATAAATGTACCATTTAGAATTGCTACCAAACATTAAGTTGTCTCCTTTAGTGACAAATTAACGATTCGGTGTTCAGATAAACTATAAATAATTGACAAAGGCATAATTACATTTGTCTAATTTAATAACTGGTAACTACTTTCTTTGAATTAAAATACGGTATCACAGAGATAAAAACATTATTTAGATTTATACAGCATATTATTTTAAGCTTTAATCAATTAAGATACATATTCAATATTAAGAACTTTGGTTATTTATCTGTTGCTAATAAATTTGCGTACGAAATACAAATACAAGTTTAAAATTCAATGCACGAACCTACGTAATATTGAGTACTCCAGACTAGACCGATAACAATTACAAACAGTAATTTTAACATTAATCTACGAAATTATCATTTCATTGAAACATTTTCTTTATTGTTGACGTAATATTTTGATTGATGAATAAATTTAAAGGCTCGTCTTCTGATCTTGATGTAGAACGCCCACGCCTAACTCCGCTTATAATGTTATCTGTTGGTAAATGACAATGGTCGCCGATATATTTTATAGCGTAAAGTTCTTCTGTGGTTATAACACTCGCCTTGCAACCTCGATGGTATCTGGCACAATACCACCTCCAATGCTGGTTCTTGGCGATCTGTCGACGGTTGTAGTAATACTTGCCCAGCAATAGACTTTTAGAACCATTCCTCGTTGTCACCATTTGACCTAGAACAAAATACTTCATTGTCACTCCATTCATTACATTAACACATATCGACTTATTATTGACGATTTAAAAAATCATTCATAAATTAAAACTAGGGTATAAATTAATTATAATCGGTTACTTTGTTAAAAATAATATTACATTTACATGTAGTATCACAAATAAATAAAATACTGTAACCAAAACATTGTTAGAATCTTTATTTAAAAAACTTACATAGGTGTAGATTACAGAATTATTTCTGTTGACGCTTGACACCTTCGTTTGTATTCCATAAGATCGATATCAAGGACATCACTAGCGACAGCATAAAACGGACATCCCTATTGGCTAAACTACTCACTCATTCGATCTTCATCTGTTTAGTTTTTGGAGTAAAAGACTACGGAGTAGTTTAGCTCAAAATCGCGTAATGAAACTTGGGGTCATTTTTGCTTTATTTGTTGTTACCAGCCTTTGATATCTTGGAACTATGTCAGTAACTTGTTTTAATCACCATAAAGTTTATAATAAGTTCCTTTATCATATTGAATTTGCGGTGGATCGTGGCTATGAGTATGTCGTTCTACAATAAATATAAGATCTGTTGTAGTTAATACTTGAGCTTTGCAGCCTCGGTGATACAAAGAGCAATACCAGTACAAATGGCCACCCGACTTTCGTTCACGATTGTAAATATGACGGTTCGATAGAAGATAATTCTTTTTGCCGATCATTATTTTCTGACAGACTGTAAGAGAAAATAAGTCATATATTAATTGCAGCACGTAGAGTTGAGCGCCAAGAGACGCCATTTAACGCTTCAGAAGACAGTGGGTATTTATAGCGCCTGCACTTCTTTGATTAAACTATCGCACAACCGTTTAGTCCCGCTTTAAATCATATGAGATTACATAGAGGTGCGCACACTACTCGATTTTTAGTTGTGCAACTAAACAGTTGGGCTGCGAAACAATCGACAGTCGCACAACAATTGTGAGATAGTGTAGTCAAAGATTTACGCCCACTGTTAGTTTAAAATTCAGGCAACAACTCCCTGCTTTTAATCCACCTCGTGTAGGGTCAAAAAAGGCGCAACGGGTTCATTTTAGACGGAAGACGTAATAACACTAAACTATACTACTAAAAATAATACTAAACGTAATCGTATATGAATATATTTTTATCAAACATAAAGATTGTAGAAATAATATTTAAAACATTTTTAACAATTTTGAGTAATTTAGTTTGAGTAGTTCAACTACATCACATTTATTTCCGAAAGTAAAAGGCTTTCTAATTATAAAAAAAAAATTCTTTGGTCAACTGTTTACAAAACATCGAAAAACTTTAAAACAAATCAACATTAATACAAGGAATGTTTTGTTAATTAAAGATTAAATTTATTACATTATTTACAATATATATTATACTCTGTTATGTTAGTATTTACCTATCCTATTTGCGTATGCTAACAATTTTATTTACCTATGTAGAACATATTTCAAACAGCTTAATTTGTTTTAATTTTTAATATCACTTTTTTACCACAATATTCTGTCTTAATATTATGTGGTCCAGTGTAACACACCTATTTGATCCCTGATATTATGCCGAATTAAAACCAATGTGCACTTTGTGCTCAAAATTGTTATAAAAATGCAAAATATTGCGTAGTATATACTGATTTATTCACGTCCAAATACGAAAAACTTGACGTTAAATTACACAAGTAAAATAAATTAGTGCATTTTCTTAATACTTAAATAATTAACTGTGCGAATGGACTCCTGTGGTAGATACAACGACGCCATCTAACGTCACAGCGGATACCTTACATTTGAACTTGTGTTTCTTAGCGCACGTCCATCTGATTCGATTGCCGACGAAAGACCGCGAGTGTCGGAAGAACTTATGACCATCAATGAAGATGTTTGTCATCTCGCTCATTAGATGAGACCGCATGATCGCTGCCAGCACTGTAAATAGTAAAATCTTGAATATCATTCAGACTGCAATCAATACGCGAACGACATGGATGTTTATTCATTCACCTGCTCTGGTCCACGCTTCACATTAGTAGATCATAATTTTAAAAAAAAGTTAGTTTCTCAAAAAAAACTATTTTCAGATGGATTAATAAAATATACGAGTACATTTATTTTTATAATTTATTAGATTTTATAATTATCTACTTCAAGTAGTTGACAAAACGCAGAGCCCAGAACAGAGTGAGCTGGCGGCGTACTGTGGACGCCCTCTGCCCCACTTTGGGGACATAGAAAAATAAGAGAGAAGTAGTTAAAAAAAACACATATTTGTTAGAGCTTATAAAGAAACAAATATAAAAACGTAATAACAATAATAAACAAAGTACATAAATGTACCTGATACATACATTTTCATAAAACAGTGAGATATTTTAAGTCTACGTATATTTTTAAAATAATAATGTTGCTTTTGATTTCACATTTCGTTTAACACATTCATTGCCAGTTCTGCGAGTTCATTTTAATACACAGCAGTTAGCGTGTTAAGATATTTTAACGTATTGTCCTGACTTGGTGATATGATACGCTGGAGGAGGATGCGTGTGTTCATTCTTGACGTATATTACTTTCCCGTGTCCGTCAGTGCGAGCTTTAGCAGTACATTTGGCACACTTCCTCTTCGTACAATACCAATAATTAGGGCTGTATTCAGAATATGTATATCCTCTAACCATCAACAATCCCTTTCTAAGACCCAAGACCTTTATCACTGAAAAAAAAAATTATTAACAAAAGTTATAATTAACTATGTTTCTATTAAAAACTATAAAACATAGCCAAAGCATTAATGAGTAGGCCAATTGTTCTACAGGAGAGGGGAAATTAAATTAATAGTAAAAAGGATGTCCAGGAAAGAAAAATATCTTCACTACTGTTAAGATGAAAATTAGTACCGCGCCGTTGAACTGGCGCGACACTACATTACTGGCACAAACGTCCCTATCTGACAGCTGTCAAATGTAGACGTATTGCAATTGTGCGCGATCCTGGCGACAAGAGTGGCTCTCAGTTTTGAAATGAATAACTATTAAATATTAAATACTAGCTTTCATCCGCGACTCCGTCCGCGTGGAATTGAAAAAAAAAACAAAAGTGAGTAGCCTATGTGTTCTACCACATCTATACCAAATTTCAACGAAATCCGTTGAGCCGTTTAGGCTACAAACTCTAACAAACATCCATCCATCCATCAATCTAAACTTTCGCATTTATAATATTACTATGAAGTATGATTTAAAACTACATCCACTATTCTTTGTCTCTTAGCTGTATTAGCGATCTTTATTATATTAACGCTATCGACTTTTCCACTTAAAACTATTAGGACATCAATGTTTATGACAATCGTAATGGTTTATCAGTTGTCCAAACCGCGTCTTCATCTGCGCCCGGCAGCCAAGGTTCCTCTTGATGCATCTCCACGTCACCACGTCATTATTATTCAATGACGATTTACTATACCTTATACCTTTATATATTGCTATTTCGTTTCCATACCGACTATGTCCGAACATCAGCTCTGGAACAAACACTTATTTGAAAATTTAAAAACAAATCTATAACATTTTTATAGCGTAACAAAATTCTTTCCACCGTGGTGATTATGAAAACATTTTAAAGATGAAAAAAACAAAATTTATTTCATAATGTCAAAATAACATAAATCGACGATGCTTCACTTGATGACGAAAATAATCGTGACACGATCGTTTTATAGCTTTCAGTTTCAAAACAGTCCACCTGTACAGCCCTTAGTTCGAATGTTCTGGATTTTCGTAATCGGACTGAAAGAAGCTCGTAACTAACATTAAAATAGGCTGACAACTTGAACAGCGTCTGTTTCAGCTGTGGTTATGTTTACTAGAAAAATGAAGAAGGTTTCCTTCGTATGTGAAAGCGTACGCCCTACATCCTAAGCTGCTTTTGGTACAGCGCCATCTAGTTTTAAAGCCTCTTACGTAGTCTTTGCGAAATTTTCGTTCTCCAATAAATAGAACTGGATAACCTTTGTGATTCGTCGTTATCAAATGATCTAAAAATAAAAAATGTAATGTAACAAAATATTTGATTTAAACTATTTTAGCTAAATACGTTAACTTTATTGTTAAATTATAGATATTGAAATGTTATTACAAACGAAATGCGATCTTATCCGATTAACAATAAAATGCTTATACCGAAAGCAGTGAGGTGATACGTTATTATATCAATCAGCGACAGTTAAAGTAAAACACATATTTAAGTAACAGTGCTTAATTTTTATTAGGATACAAATAAACTCTCAAATAAAACTAGAACTAATAAATTTAAAATCAACTCTAATATATTATAAATGCTACTTCTTAAATATACATTTATAATTTATTTTAATTATTTATTATAATTTTTACAGATACATTCATTCTTTTGTTAGTAATTTTGACTTAGTATAACTTAGTACTGTATATATAAATTACATTAGTTATAATTATAATTATACCATAAGTAATAAAATAATTATAATATTTATTGAACATTTTTTTGATACATTTTTTAAACCATTAACGGTTAATTATGAAATTTATGTGGCGTACAAAGTGCAACTTCCGTCTCATATGTTATTGCGTAAGATTTGCAGCCTTTATTTCTGCGAACACAACGCCATCTGATTTTCTTGTCTCTCTCGCTTGATTTACTAAATTTATTCCCATTTACCACCAGCACTTGATTACCGTTGCGATTTATAACAATGTGAGCTGAAATATTAATGTTTCATGAGTTTTCACTGTCAAAACACTTGTATGGAAACATATATTTTTGTTTTAACACAACTCACAAAAGTCTACCTTTACCTAATTATGCGAATAATTATCTTGTTAATTATTTCTCCGTGGCTTAACGGATAAAACATTGTTACACAAATTTTAACATCTTAAATGGCCCACCCGCACCCAACGTCCCTTTCCCACAAATATGTTAGGGGAAACAAGAGGGCGGCATAGCGCCGCCCATAAAAAAAACATCTTAAATCGAAAGGAAACAAGTTCAGGTTCAAGTAAGAATTTTATTACAACAAACAATCGTAATTTTTATGAATTGTGTGATGTAGTACAATTCATCTTACTTCGCTTTACAACTATATCTATGATATTTAAATGACTTTTTTTAAATAATATTGTATAAAACGCTCTAACATATAACAGTGAGTTGTAAAATTTCACTAAAAAAAAAGTAAAACAACCATAAGTAAAAATACCGAAACTAAGTTTTTGAAACTTAATTCTATTATTTACATCTTTAAATATGAATAAAAAGGTGGCTAATGAGCTAACGGTCACCTGAATTGACGAAAAGAAGAAGCGACCGCTGCCCATAGACATCTGCAAATGCAGATGCGTTACGTAGTTCGATTGATAGAGGAAGAGACACAAATAAACAGGATATTTCCCCTTTTTAACGGCCTCCTCCACTATAAATCTACTTTCTCTTCCCATCCCCTTTACTAAAAAAGGGTGGGAAGGGAAAATTAGGTCCCTTGCACTCATCAGACAAAACACGGAATTGCTTCCACTTCACTTCTGTCTTCTGTAGGGTCGAGTTGCACCGATGAGCCGGCCCTACAATGCGAAGATGTTAAATCGGCCCCTACCACTGTTAAAATGGTATATCGATAGGGGCAGCTGTTGGGAGAGATGGGTTGCGTGAAAGGGACTAAAAAGATAGAAGGCATATTATTCTAGATCTGTGGTTTTTCTGCTATTGGCTGGTAATTTTTGTTCCTTTCCTGCGTGACTATTCCACCTACTAAATTACTAAAGATATAGTGTATACTGTAAGTTTAAGGCTTTTGTTAAAAAGAGTATTTCTAAAATGCGTTGTCATCGCTGAAATCTTACATAACATAAAAGTATGTTTTCTTATACAAGTATTGATTTAAAAATGATATTCATGTGGTGAATAACATATTACTGAAG
>NW_013525292.1:1546194-1564258 GCF_000836215.1 Papilio polytes
ATCTCCATCTAGTTTTAATACCTTCGTTCTGGTGCACTGTGAATCTCTGGTCACCTATATCGAGACATCGCTTGCCGTTGCCGGTGAAACCGAAATATGCTACAAAGGAAGAAAACATTACTTGAATTGTTATATTATCTTATGATGTCATTGACAAATACTGATAGGGTTTTAATGTCAATATTAATAGAAAAATTATTTGTTCAATTTTTAATTCAGACTAAGAAAAATCAAGTTCACAAAATTTCAAACAAGTGTAATACAAAAGTTTGTCCCTGTCTCCCCACTGTCATGTCAAAAAAGTGATTCAAACTCTTTGACATCTATAGCATATGTCTTATATATCAAATTCTTTATTCTAAGCAATTTTCCATTAAACTAGACTTGACTAAACTAACGAAAAAACAGCGCTTCTCGTACGGCACCAGTTAGATTTGTTGTCTTTTGATCATATTTTATCATGTCATAGTGAAAGAGTTCAACACGTTAATTCGAAACAAGGTCTAAAGGTATCTGGTACTTGTCTCGCTAACAGTGCGAATAAGAAATGTACATAATATACAGGTGTACTACACGTGGTACCGCAGAAACTGAAAGAAGAAACTCTGCCGTTTTAAATATGTTAATGGTTGTGTTCATGGGTACTTTTAACGATGACGTTATCGACAGTGGTGAGGGTAGCGCGACAGCCGAGAGATCCCCTTCCACAGACCCAGCTAAGCTTGGGTCCCTTGCTACTACTCCTCTTGTGAAAGCGGTATTTCCCTATCTGGATGACCGGCTTCCCAAATTTGGATGTGGTAAATGTTGGTTCTGGATCACCTAAAACATCCAACTACTAAATGCTGAACTTTTAAAATAATACTGAGATAACATTTTTTGGATCATCCTAAATTTTATTTTTCATCTTCAAATCCACAAACAAGAAAGTCTTAATAAAGCTACAAATTCCGCACTTCTTCTATTATATCGAAAACATTTGGAATTAACGATAAATAAAAACAAATAAATGATATTTAAATATATTTTCTACAATTTCTGACTGAACTAACTGCGACAACATTCACTCACCGGGCCACATGAGTTTGTGGTCACAAGAGTGTATTGACAAGTCCAAGTTAAATATGATCCTTGTTAATGATTGTGGTCGTCATTATATTTAACAATGATGTTTTCAATAGTGGTGATAGTCGAGCGACAGCCGTTAGATACTTTGACACAGGTCCATCCGCATTTGAGTCCCTTGCTATCACTTCTCTTGTTGAAGCGATACTTCCCCATCTGGATGACCGGCTTCCCAAACCTGGACTTGGTAAATATTGGTTTCATATCATCTGAAATATACGGATTTGTTTTATTTACATTTTTAGAAAAATTAATCCAGGAATCGATAAATAGGTTATAAAGAAGAAACCTACAGTATTTTAATAAGATTTTTTATAATTGAATATTTCTGGGTTTAAATTCAAAGATTTACTTTTATTTGTTAAAATTTGTTTATCTAGGTACCTGGTTCCTACACTAGGCTATAGGCACGTCTTATCGGAGCTAGGATGCTTCCATCTTTGTGCTAGTTATTTAGAACATACTTTACTGTTGCAAAGAAGCTTGGTATATGCTTCTTTAAAATTGACAGGTCTTAAGTTGAAAAAAATCATAGATTTAAATATTACTTAGGTAGAACATAAACATAATAAATCTTAATAAACATAATGAATAAATTTTACAGACATAACAGGGTCTTGAACGTATGACTAGATTAGTTTTGCAAATAATTTAGAATTTGGCCACAAAGTCATTATTAACTAGAACTATAGGTTCATGACACGGCCCTAGTTTGGTTTGGTTAATGATTGTGACAGTTCTTGTATCTGAGGATGGTGTTATCTAGAGTAGTGGCGGTGGCTCGGCATTGGCGGTCCTTTTTGACGCACACCCAGCTAATGAGAGGCTCCTTGCTGTCACTGCGTTTGTTGAAACGATAACCATTAATCAGTAATAGAGGATTCCCGAACCGCGTCGTCAAAAATACCAGCTCCAAATCACCTGTAATTATAAGTTTTACTGGTAATCATTCAATTTTTCATCATCATAAAACTTATCTAAATGTGGTAGTCCAAATTAATACCCACAATTGTTAACAGTACGGTTAATTATAAGAATTAAAAGATCCTTGAATTAACATTAGCTGCATATGGAATTACTTCGCTATGGTCATACTTTTAAATGTTATCTAGATAATGTTAAACTTACAATTATGAATATTAAAAACAATCGTACCAAAGAATATAAAATCACAATTACTAGATAATAAAGCTGAGATATTTAAATATTGCAAAACAGTACTTTTCCACGAAAAAATAAAATTTAATATTCTAGCGGAACAGTAGATACTTTAATTACGAATTACTTAACGAAATTATCACACGAAGTGCAACAGAAAACAAAACATATGTACCACGTATTAAAAACTTTTACAGTAAACGGACAGTACAGCACCCAACACCCAACAACAGCAACACCCAATCAATGAGAAAAAAAGTAAAATATAAACTAAAACCATATTTTATCGATAAATTAACTAACCTAAACTTATAACAATATTCTACACACATAACTTATAACTTACATCACATTTAACATTATTATATATTCCAATGTCTCAAGTCCCTAGTTTGTATAGCAACATATAAGGCATGTCTGTTGCAAGTAAAAAAAATTAAACTACCCACGCACCACTGCAGGGTTCTCACAAACCAAAAGGTTTAAGAACCCAAAGTAAAAGACAAAGAGAATTTATTGAAAACATTTTGAATAAATAAATAAAAAAAAATAATAAAATCTATTAATTATGATTGTGACAATTTTTAATCCGTACGATAACATTATTGTAAGTGATCATAGACACCCTGCATCCTTGTGATGCCTTATTACACTTCCAATATGTTCGCAGCCCGATCGTGTGTTTGCAGTTAAACCGCTGTCCAGACACTTCCAGCAATGGTTTACCCCGTTTCGTCATTAACAAAGTCGGCTCTGTAAAAGGACAAATTTCACTTAGTATATGTTAATTATTAATGCATTCTACCGCTGATAACAACAATAATAATGTAAAACAACCGTCAGCAAGAGAGGTGTTGCCACAATACTTGTCAGAAATGCAAATGTGTCCCTATCATCATGCACTTTTATAATAAAAGTCAATACAACAACCATATTCATTAGTTTTTCTGCTAGATCCATGCGTTTTATTGTACAAATACAATGTACAAATGTTTATTGAATAGTTATACTGAGATATTATATACATGTATAGGAAAACATATACAATATCTAATAATCGATTTAACTGTCATAGACAAGTCAAAAATTTAACGTAAACGAAACATTTTGTAGTCAACAATATTTCTATCTATGGTTATGTTCATTGAGACGCCTTATGATGTCTTCTTCAAAGGTCATAATTCTAGCTTTACAACCAAGTCTCCTCTTGATGCAAATCCAGGAGTTCTTGAGTCCACTGTTGCGATGCAAGTTGTATCGATGTTTTCCTAGTTGAAGTACGGGCCCTCCGTATCGTGACGTCAGAAATAATGGCTCTAAAATGTTATCAATATAATTAATATGTTTAAAACGACAGATAAGTCTGTATTGTTCGGAGGTCTCAGAGTGTAAAATTTAAATTAAAATATCTTATTGATATCGACATTTATATTAGCTATGGTTATGATCACTTATATACTTAACAATAAGCGCTATGGTAGTAATCTTTGATTTACATACAAGACTCCTCTTGGTGCATACCCAGATCTTTTTGGGTTCTTTAGTGCAATGGTACAAGTTGAATCTGTACTTTCCTAATTCAAGCACTGAACCTGAAACATTTCTATCATTTTTCTGTAATAATTCAATCTATACTAATATAGTAAAGCGTAAACACACACTTCTTTGTTGCCTAAGATGTCAGCAATTACAGCATATTTTGGAATAACTCTTTTAAAAAAAAGCCCTACACTTACAACACGCTTCAGGATATATGTTTTCACGCTGTTAAACTAAGAGGGTAAATAAATTGAAAAAAGCCTTCACCTGGGAAAGGGACAATAAACTACAAGGTACCAACATCAAGGAAGCAAATTTATAATAGTAACGGTATTTGTGACATTTGCAATTGAGTATGACAAATATAAAAATCACGCGGATAACCGCTAGTATTACATAAAATGGGGGAATTTGGCGGTAATAGAACCAAGATATAAATCAAAGTATTTAACTGTAAAGAAAATTTATTTCAGTTATGTGTATGATTATTTAGATATCTCACAATGACATTCTGGATGGTTGTAATCCGGGCTCTACATTTGACATTCTTCCTGGTGCAAACCCAGGTCTTTTTGGGACTATTGGTGTTTTGTTCCAAGTTGAATCGATTCCTTCCTAGTTGCAGCACGGGCCTTCCATATCGTGTTGTTAGAAATAACGGCTCTGAAAATGTTTTTATAGATGTAATCAATACTATTATAATAAAACGTAAACACACACTTCTTCGCCTTCGGCAATTACAGCATATTTTTGAATAATTCTTTTTTTTAATAAAAAGCCCTACACTAACGTCACGCTTTAGGCTACATAAATTCACACCATTAAACTTAGGGGGTAAATATTTTGGATAAAAACTCTAATATGGGGAAGAGTCAATAAGTTGCTGCCAACATCAAGGAAGCAAGGTTGCCGTGGTTTGTCATCATGTCATATCATTTTGACATTAGCAATTGATAATTTGATTCATGTAAATAATAAAATTAAATGTTCATTACTTTATGCGGATGTAGTCGCACGGGAACAGCTAGTTAGAAAATAATGTTAAATACCGCAACAGGTTTTAATACTAGTAATAAGCCAATTGGATTTGTCTAAACGTAATGGGATATTCGCTTGTAAAAAAAATAATTCCTTGAAGTCGATTTATGTAGTTTTACTTCTTTGCTAGTCCGCGAGTTTCAAACATTTGGCATCTTAATGTTAGCATACGAGTTCTCTTCAACGTTCCATACTTAAAAGGGTCAAACATAAAATCCAATTTCCGATAAAAAATATATTCTAAATAAAATAAAACACAAACAAACTTAACTTACAAAACTATTCAAGTGAAAATCCAATTCATTTTTAGAATGAAAACATGAAAGCCTAACTACTACCGTAACGGGGAGTTTAAGGCATTTTCGTAAACGTCTAGAATGTCACTCAGAAAAACAAATCTAATAATTAAAGTATGCAAAATAAAAATCTGAAAACTGCTCATAGCTTATACTAATCTTCAAGAATTGCGATAAAATGATCCTAAATCACATACAAAACAAATCCAATTCGTACATCAATGATTATGCATCGACTTCTCTTTGACAACGACATCATCAATTGTTGTGATAGAGGCGCGGCAGCCCGAACTGACCCGGCAGCAGACCCACAGCGCTCGTGCTCCGCAACTGCGGTTGTTCCTATTGTACCGATATTTACCGCACTGTAGCACTGGCTTACCATACCGCGACGTCGTAAACATCAGCTGCCCTGACGCTGCAATTATTATTCTATTTTAATATTATTTTCACTCCTAACATTGGTTAAGATCACGTAATACTAAAGAGGTATATTTAGAGATACAATAAAAAATCTTCAATAAACTTTATAATATAAAACTTCTTAAAACATTTTACCATTAGTTATCCAATCTCAGTTATTTTAAATAGTATGACAATGCATGTTGGTTGCATGTCAATGATTGTGTCCATTCATAATGACAATATTTCCATCTGCCATAACAACATAGCCTTTACAAGCGCCCCGGGTCTTTCCGGCCTTTATACACTTCCATTTAATTCTCACACCATCTAAATACTCGTACTGTTTCTTATATCTGTAATCTCCTTTACAAAGTACACAGTTGCCGCTTCTAGAAGTACGGAAAACGAAACCTGAAATAATAATAAAAAATACGATCAACCAATATAGTATATAAATTAGATTTAAACTGCATTTACCATGAAAAATGTTTAGACCAATTACTTGGATATGTCCTGCTGGGTTTTTTCTCCTTTTAATAGCATATTTTAATTATTAAATGTACCTAAAACGTGGTTTAAAAACAAAAATAATCGTACCTAGATGCGACAGTTTATTGCATTAAAATCACAATATAGGTCAGAAGTTAATGATTATGACCAGTCATAATAAGAATATTTCCATCTACAGTGACAACTCTAGATCCACACGAGCCCTGCAGCTTACCAGCCTTTACGCAGCGCCATTTTATCTTACGTCCACAAGAGTACTCGTAATGCTTGTTATATCTGTACCTTCCGTTATAAAGTACAATGGTGCCATATTTTGAATCAACGTATTGAAATTCTGAAAATATTGCAACATTAGAAACTGACTCCTATCTCTCTAGGAATAAAATCGAGTAGAACTTCGGATTTAAAATCTAGTTTTGACACTTGAGGATTATATGGAACTTATATACTTTCCTAGAAATATATACTTACGTAAAAAATCATTTAATAGAACTAATGTACTTCCATGTGCTTATCTAGTCTTACAGCAGCACAACGCTTTTTTTTCGCATAGTAGTATTTTGAGCGCTACGAACAAGAGCGTTAAATAAACGCGCATGCGATTGAGAACTTATGTAACATACGTTAAGCAATTTTATAAATAATTGAGAAATGTCGCATCCGAAGTTACTTAATGCAGAGAGAAGAAATGAAACCAACAGATCTTAATAAATTATTAATATGATTGGAATGACTTTTTTTTAACTGATTACATTTGTCTATTCATCTCTTTAAAAGATCTCTTTACAGAAAAGAATCTCTTTAGAAGTTCCTAACTTCTTGTGTAACGACCGTCTATCTGTAAAACTTTTAATGATTATGTTCATTGTTAACGCGAATGACGACGTCTTGGATTACAGTGACGGACGCGCGGCAGCTGGGCTTGTTGCTACTTCTGGTGCAGAACCATGTAGCCTTTGGACCTTTGCTGCGGTTGTTCTTGTAGTACCTATATCTCCCGATGTGCAGCACCGGCGTCCGACGCTCAGTGCCGGCGATAAACATCGTAGAAAATATTGCACCTAAAACAAAAAATAGCTAATGATACTTAACTCCGTAAGAAAATAAAAACAAGAAATCTGCACAACGGGTTCACTTAATATCAAAGGAATGCTAACTAAATTTAGTGTCATTTACTTATTTATTTATTTATAATTGGTTTATCAACATAATTAAATGATTTTTAAATTAATTTCTTTGTAGCGTTAATAATACATAATAAATATAATACAAGGAGTTAAGTGTTGTGGCTGAAGAAACCATGATATCAATATATATTCTGTATCTATATTATCTATGTATACTATTATAATAAAGCGTAAACACTTCTCTGTTGCCTAAGATGTCAGCAAAAATAGCATATTTTTGAATAAATCATTTTGTAATAAAAAGCCCTACACTTACGTCACGCTTTAGGCTATATAAACATAGGGGGTTAATATTTTGGTTAAAAACCCTAATGTGGGAAAGAGACCATACGATACGAGTTGCCAACATCAAGAAGCAAGATTGCCATAGTAAGGCAATTGGTATTTTGACATTTGCAATTGAGAATTTGACGTATGTAAATAATAAAATTACATTTTCATAATTTCACGCGGATGAAGTCGCACGGGAATAGCTAGTAAATAATATTGTTAAAGGAAAAAATAAATTAGAATATAAATAGTATATTAGTAATTACAGATTTTAAAAAAGAAAGTGAAAGTGCAATAATTACATTATAGATTCTAAAATTTGACTCATTTTGACAGATATGATATATTGCAAAAATACTGAAGCCTAATGACAATGATGGGAGTTACTGACATCGACAATTTTATGTTCATATGTGACTATAGAAGCGCGACATCCCGTTCGTCTTTTGCCACAAAACCACGTCGCTTTCCTACCATTGCTACGGTTATTTCTATAATAACGATACCCTCCGACTTCCAGTATGGTGCAACCACTTTTTGCCTTCGAGACCGTAGCTTTAACTGAAATATTGGAAAGTATAATATAACGCTTAAGCCGTAACTAAATTTGAAGAAAAAATGGATTATTTACATATTTATAATACTTGTGAAAGAAAATGGATATAAAAACATTCAGATTTCAAAACCGAACATGCTAATTAACCAAGATGTCACAAACGGATTTGTAATTCTAAACTTGAATAAAACTACGAATTTTAGTTAGTTTTCACGCTATGGAACCGATATACTTTCCTAGAAATGTATATTTACTATCTAAGAAGCCTCAGTTGCACAGACGTAGGTATTCTATTGCGCGTTAAAAATCATTGTAATAGAATAAATTTGCTTTCATTAACCTATCTATCCTTACAGCAGTGCAACGCTTTTTTATCGCGTAGTGTTGTTATTGAGTGCTATACAAAAAAAGAGCGTTAAAAAAACGCGCGTGCGAATGAGGACTTATATAACATACGTTAAGCTATTAAAAAAAGGAACGACGCATCCGAAGTAAATTTAGTAATATGCAGAGAGAAGAAATGAAACCAACACATCTATTAATGAATGGAATGAATTATTTTTTTAATTGATAACATTTGTCTTTTCATCTCTTTAATTTGCAACGCTAATGGTGTCATAGTTCTATTACTACATTTTGAGAGATCGATAGCTTGATCCACGTTCTCCTTATACAGGTGTTTTATAAAAAGAGTAAACTAAAGTCACGCTTAAAAATGTCATGGCTACTACTTATAAATTTAAATTGTTTACAATAATTTTTTTGGTATAAAACGCCTTACTACTATAGACTGTTAGGGGAAAGAATTTTTGGTTAACAACTTCTTGTGTGACGACCGTCTATCTGTAAAATTCCTAATGATTATGTTCATTGTTAACGCGAATGACGACGTCTTGGATTACAGTGACGGACGCGCGGCAGCTGGGCTTGTTGCTACTTCTGGTGCAGAACCATGTAGCCTTTGGACCTTTGCTGCGGTTGTTCCTGTAGTACCTATATCTCCCGATGTGCAGCACCGGCCTCCGGTGCTCAGTGTCGGCGATAAACATAGTAGAAAATATTAGGCCTAAAACAAAAAAAATAGCTAATCATACATAACTAAATATCAAAGCATGGCTAATTAAATTTAGTATTATAATAAATTTAATACATAGAATTAAGTGTTGTGGCTGTAGGAACCATGATACCAATAAATTCTATATGAAATATATTATTAAAAGGAAAAAATAAACTAAGATATAAATAATTACAGATCGTATAAAAGAATAGTGAAAGTGCTGCTGTAAATTATAATATAGGTTCTAAAATTTGACTCATTTTGACAGATGTAAATATTGCAATGACAAATTATAGGAGTTACTGACTTCGATAATTTTAAGTTCATATGTGACGATAGAAACGCCACATCCCGTTCCTCTTTTGCCACAAAACAACGTCTCTTTCCTTCCATTGCTACGGTTATTTCTATAATAACGATACCCTCTGACTTCCAGTATGGTGTCACCACTTTTTGCCTTCAATACCGTGATTTTAACTGAAATATCGGAAAGTATATTACAATGCTTAAGCCGCAACTATATTTTAAAAAAAGAAACGATTACTTACATCTTTATAATAGTTGTGAAAGAAAACGGATTTAAAACAATTCAGATTTCAAAACCGAACAATCACATGATGTCACAAACGGATGTATAATTCTATTTTTTTTTACATTGAGCAGTGATCAGGAAATTTATAATCCAAAAAGAGCCAAATGTGAACAACACAATTTAAAAATTTGGGTGTTAAATCTGCTACAAAAGTGCTACAAGCGGCTCTGTGGCCGCATTATGCCCATTAATAAAATAAAATAGCCTTTATTGCTTTTCACTTTACAATGTTCTACATTCTATCTATACATATAATAAAATTGGAGTGTCTGTTTGTAAAATCAAAAGAAAAATTCTGGATTTAAAAAAAAATATCCGTCTGTCTGTCTGTCCGCAAGCCGCGTTTGTTCCGGGTAAACTACGGAACGGCTGGGCCGATTTCGAACGGGCTTTCACTGAATGGTATCTGACATAGACGGGCATATTATAGGCTACTTTTAATAGCGTGGACGAAGTCGCGGGCAACAGCTAGTGAACAATAAATTCTATTATGTTAAAAATTAAATTTGTCTAATTAATTATAATTTTCGTTTGAATTATCGGCAAATGGTTGTTTGTGTGGAAAAGCTTCTTGGGATACCTAATCGTGCTGATGTTTATTTTTCTGAAATATGATGACGTCATCGATGGTATAAAGAGAAACCCGACACTGGGTCTTGTTGCTCCACTTTACACACCGCCAGTACACCTTCTTTCGTCTGCCGTTGTTACCGGAGGGGCAATTGTAACGATGATTACCATGAATTAGCACAGGTTTACCGAGCCTCGACGTTGTTATTATGGCCCCTACAAAATTGAATCTAAATTCAAACAAAATGTTTAGAATATTCCTTCTATATACTAGAAGGTAGCAAGCGAGGAAATTTCCACTTTATTCACGTAGACAATCTAAAATTATCCTAAAGATATAAAGGATATCAAATAAAGATACACCCAAAACAATCAAATTTACATCAATAATATATTTTAACATGTCTATCAATGACTGTGCGTGTTTGCATATTTGATGATGATATCATTGTACGTGATGATTGAAGCTCGGCATCCTCTCTGCCACTTGCAGCACAGCCAGCGCACGCGAGGTCCGCGGCAGCAGCTGTGGCGATTGTATCGATACGGGCCTAGCAGCAACACCGGCTTACCGCACTGAGACACCGAGAACACCAGCTCTAAAATAAATAACCGAGAGAATTTAAGAAATAATAAACAGTGTAATTTTATCTAACAATTCAACGTTATTGTCAAGAAATTCGCGGAAAAAACCACTACATAGTCGTCGCTAACGTATTGTACAACAGCGTTTAATATACGGAGGACTTTCTGTGGAAGGTATTGGAGAAGACCTATGTCCAACAGTGGGCAGATAAAGGCTGCTGATGACGATGATGGACAATACTATAGTCTAGATATAGGCTTTGATTACACTTTACATAATCTTTACATATCTTTGTCACAGCAATAAACTAGTTGTCTGTAGACAATTCAATTATCATCTTTATTCGTCGCATATCAGCATTATTGAAAGACATTAAACATTTTTTTAATAATTATTTATTGATGTGTGTGTGTATTAGAAAGTTTAATAATAGTCTCCTCAAAAGTAACAATAGAAGCACGACATCCAAGCCGCCATCTTGTACAGAGCCAGCGAATCCGCGGGCCCTTGCAGGAACTGTGTCGGTTGAAACGGTACTGGCCGAGCTGTATTACTGGCCTACCGTACTTGGTTACTGCGTACACTAGTTCTAAAAGTTAACACAAATATTTAGGAAATGTATGGTATCATTCGAATTTTAAGACGGTTCACATATTTTAGGGTCCAAGGAGGCAATAGCCAACGTGATACGCCCCTACGACCACATACTGTTGCAGCCCCGTCTAACCACCAATCACCATAAAGTTTATAATTCATATTACATACGAATATTAGACACAAATTTAGCAACAGCATTTCAATTCTTACATCACATGTCTGAGTATTTACTATTAGAGCGGGAGCACACCTTTCATTAATAGGAATCAAAGCGCGACTAAACAGTTGTTCGATAATCTAGTGAAAGGTGACCGCGCGCTCTTAGAGACAAATTAGTCAACAAATCATAATTACAAACCTCACTTACATGCAATATCACACTATAATAAACGGAGTGGCATGGCTATATCATTTCGTGGATGTAGTGCGTAACTAATAAAAAAGTCACAAGACTCAATACATTGTTTAAAATAATAATTTATTAAATAAATATTATAGTGTAAGAAGAAATAAATAAAAATCGTTGTTAAACAACCTTTAGACGAAAATATAACACCACTTGAAGACATTCTAGTCACCAATAAAACAGAAAGAAGGTCAGCAGAGTCATCATATAATAACGATAAAACTGAGGAATAAAGATTTTCTACGTGAATAAATATTAATGATTATGAGTATGAGCAATTTTGACTATAGAACCATCGATAGTGGTCACAGATGCTCGACAACCAGTTGTGCGTCTGCAGCAAAGCCAACGCGCTCTCGGGCCTTTAGAACGATTGTGTACATTGTAGCGGTATTTGCCCAACAGTATCACCGGTTTGCCGAACTTGGATACTGTGTATACCAACTCTAAAATAAATGACGAGCAGAATCAGTAACAAAACAACCTAACAATGTTCAAGAGCAAGAAGAGAACTAGAAGAAGACTAAAAGCAATGATGTTAATATTTAATCGCATGCATTATTAAGCTAAAGTATGCAATAGTTAAGAGCCGAGATCTTTAAATCAAACCTTCGCATGCATGTTGAGATTTCTTACTGGTCATTAAAACCTCATTTTACTTGATTTTTAAAGTTTATTTATTAAGCACATGAAAGTACAAAGTCTTTCTAGTAAGCAAAGCATATGAAGACTCAAAACAAAGTATTTTTTTTATTGCACACTTAATATAACATTTAATTATGGTTATGACTGTTAAGAGTCTTTACAATAACATCGTCTATAGTAGTTACAGTGGCTCTACAATCATTGTAAGACCATTTTGTACAAAGCCATTGTATTTTTGGTCCTTTACATCGACTATTGCGATAGTACCTGTAGTTACCCATTTGTATGATCGGACGCCCCATCCTAGACACCACGTACTGAAAAGTCATACCTGAAAAGGTTATAAAACAACAAAGTCATAAATCCAACCAAAAAATAATGTTTATCTCTAAAAGTATATGCAACTTACAACTGTAAGCTTTTAAACATATATTCCCTGCTCTCTCTTGAAATTTCTACTCAAAACCTAATGTTCTATACATAGGTATAATAAAATTGGAGAGTCTTTTTGTGATATCAAAAGAAAAATTCCAGATTTCGAGATGATGTATTTGCATTATGATAACAAAAATCGCACTTCATTTTTTTTGTCTGTCTGTCCGCAAGCCGCGTTTGTTCCGGGTACTCTCCGAGTCGGCTGACCTGATTTCGACCGGACTTTTACTGAAGGTTAGCTGACATAGACGGGCATATTATAGACTACTTTACTTATCTTATCATTGCGTGGATGAAGTCGCGGGCACCAGCTAGTTAGTAAATAAAATTTAAATCTAAAATCCTTTTGCAACACTCGTCTAATAACAGTCAACTGTGAAGTCAGCTAATTTAAATAAAAAATACCAATTTTATTCTTACAATTTTTTATTTGTAATAAATTAATTTTCAATATATAAACGAATTATACACAACACAACGTTTGCTTATTGCTTTCTAGCAACACCAACTACAATCAGTGGATATGAGCATTATTCAGCTTGATGATTCTATCCTCGACAGTAGTGACGGTCCCTCTACAGCCAGCACTCCATTTGGAGCACACCCAGAAAACCTTTAGCGAGATTTTGTTTTTATTATTACTGTGCTGATAGTACCTATACCTCCCAATCTCGAGTACCGGCCTTCCCCTGTTTGATGTCGATAGTTTTGCTTCTGGAATTTGAAAAAAAACAGTGAATTCTGATTTACCCTCATGTCGTTCCGCAGAAAATGATTATAATAACCTGAAACTAAAGTATCACTCAACTGTTTAGTCCCGCTTTGATTCCTATAAGCTTATATGGAAGTGCACACTACTCGATTTTTAGTTGTGCAACTAAACAGTTGAATTGGCTGCGAAACAATCGACAATCGCACAACAATTGTGTTATACTTTCCTCAGAGGTACAGACGCACATCGGTAAAATACAAGCTCTGTATGCTAACATGACCTGAAAAGTCATTTTAGAATTAAGAAGAATTAAGAAAACAAATATTCTTATCAATTGACAATCTTTTTCAACGAGAATGCACACGTAAAAAGAACCAGTTTGCACATATATCTGTAGCAGAAACCTTGGTAAATAGAAATTAAAAAAATACAATTGGAAGAATATATTTTATTCTAGATATGATTATGATTTTCTCTTTTACAGATGATTTGGTCGTTATAAGTGATGATCCTTGCCCGACACATCTTCCACCATTTCACACATCTCCATACACTCTTCGGTCCATTTTTTACGTACATGTTAAACCTTTGTCCGTCCACGATTAAAACTGGCCTTCCATATCTTGACTCGCTGAGTATTACTTCTTAAATATGAAAAAAAAAAACATTTTTTTACTGGTATTCATACAAAATAGATGTAATTATCGTTTATTTCATTCAAACAAAAAGACTTACGGTAAAAAAAAAGATAGGATCATTAAATAATAAATTTTAAGTTTATGTATCTTTAATCCAAAACTTAGTGATACAGTTAGAATAATAAGAATGTGCGAATAACGGAAATAAATATGGTTTAAAAAAATGAATTAATTTCGTAAAACAACATAATGATTAAAAAAAAGTATTAAAACGGTGTTATCACTAAACATCCTATTTTGAACAATACAAATTAACCAGGAATATAAAAACCCCCTTTGTATACCACTTTCAAAACTGCGCAAAAGGATTAGTTCTCTATTTTTCCGCAACATGGCGAGGCTTTCATATCCATAGTCAAGCTGTAAATTAATTAATGATTATGTTCATTTCTGATACGGACTATACGTTCTTCTATAGTAACAACCGCAGACCGGCAAGATCCCCATCTCCATTTGCTGCACCTCCATACACGCTTTGAGTTCACCGACGTATGCAAATTGTACTTTTGATCTTTGAAAAACAACACGGGTTTGCCTGATTGAGAAATGTGAAAAACAGCTTCAACTGTAACAATACAATATTACTATTAGGCTTCCCAATGGTACAACAAAAGTACGCGTTACATTTAGAGCTGTTATGTCTAAACTTCAAGTTGCTATGATGATGGCACCAAAAGAAGAAGAAAGCTTCGACTCTACAAAAACGCACAAATCCATCACCATTAATGTCATTTTAATAATTATCTAAGTATACGAAATGTACGCCAGGAATGTGTATTCGATTTGTTTTCTGCTCTCCCGGTGAACTCACTTGTTTGATCAAAATCTCCATCAAACATTTTATTTATGAACGAAAGTTGAAGAAAACCTTGTAAATATATTTTTTTTAAATCTTACTTGTTAAAACTAATAGACAGTTATTTTAATTGTTTCTCACTAAAAATAAATCATTTTGTAAGGGAAGTCCTTGGCTTCTTAAGAACAGGAATCTAGTTAAGTCGTCAACGCAACACTGATTTATGTATTTATCCCTAGTGTGCAATGAAGTTATTATTATTCTTATTTTCATAGTTCTCTATGCTTCTATTTCATATTAACAATAAAAAGACAATATCATAATAATAAGTGTTTTAATATATTAAGTATTTGAGTGACATTTCTATTAGTGTGAATGCTCATTTTTGATCGCAATGACCTCTCCTTGGTATGTTCGTATAGAAGCCCTGCAGCCTTTAGGCCATTTCCCACACACAAAGAATGACCTATCGCCTCTCGAACTACTGTGCTGGTGGAAACGATGCCCGTCGTATACCAGCACCGGCTTTCCAGTCCTTGACATGGTATAAAGTAGTCCTGAAATTTATATTGATTTATATATTTTTAGAGTTCGAAATATAATATTACGATATGACACGGATACAAAACCCTTTATGTACTTTTCATCACAACTATTTAAGATATGACATACCACAGATAATACAAAATTGGTAGTAATCTTCTATTATCTGTGGTACATGACTTTGATTTGTATTTTTGGATATTTGTATGTATTGAAATAACTCAAAAACTACTGAGTCGATTTAAAAAAAAATCTTCCACCATTATAAAGCTATGTTATCAGTGAGTAACATAGAGTATATTTTTAGTTCATATTAGTTTACATATTTTTAATTCCACGTGGCCGAAATCGCAAGCAACAGCTAGTACCTTCATAAGTAAGGTAACAGCGATCGATATTTTAATTTTTTTTGTACCCAATGTGCTTTTAATAAAGTTCTAATTCCATTATCAAATTAGTCATAAAAATAGAAATTACATATTTCATTTTTATTAAGTTAATTAATACATTCAATACCGGCGAGATGTCCTAGTTAGGATGTAAAGAGCACAGCATTTAACGTGTTAATGATTATGGGTGTTAACAATTTTGATTACTTCATTGTCTATAGTATAGAGAGCAGTTCTGCAGCGAATACGCGTCGCCCATTTACAGCACAGCCATCTCTTCTTAAAACTGCGTAAACTGTTAAAGTTATATTTATAACCCTGGTAATGTAAAACGGGGTAGCCGCGTGGAGATTTGGTGATCACAGCTGTAAAGGATAACAATTGAATAAGAGATTCTTCAAAAGATTTAGGGCCTGTCCCACCAAATTGTAAATTGTCTGATAACAATCGAACATGTAAAATATGTGATGGAAATATCGGATTTTGTTCCATTATCTGATAGTGACGTCATTTTTAAGCTATATTTTTCAGCCTCTATCAGCCAGTAATGGGACAGAACCTTAAATATTTAAACACGTTTGTATGTAGCAATTCATATTAAATCAAATTTATTGTCAAATTGTATATATATAGATTTCTAAGACATTGTAACATTTTTTTTCTAACTGTAATTAATTAAAAAAATAGATAAGTATTTTAACAGTGTTTTATTACTTTTAAAGTTTTCATAAAAACATTATTTATCGTTAAATTATAATTAAAAATCAATATCCATACCTTATTTGCTTACACTTTAAAAAATAACAAGAAATTTAACAATAATTACGAGAAAGCACTTAGTTTTAACCGTTAATCTTATTTTCATTGTCATTTTTTTTTACTATGTTATATTTTGAACCTTTATCGTTCAAATTAAACGGATTTCCTCTTTGTCGATTAATCCATTTGACAAATATTGCAGATGAAGTAAATTTATTTTTTGCTCTCAGACCAATTAAAATTACAATTACAAAGATTAGATTTTTTTCCCAATGTTGGTCTTGTCTCCCATTCTATGTTACATTTCCTCCTAACAATCTTCATCTCATCACCGCGTGTTTCTTGTGTCCAAATTTAGTATACGCCCATACTAATGTCGATGACTATTCCTAATACGAAGAACTTGATTCTCTACAACAATAAGGCTGGCACGACAACCACGGGACCATTGGATACAACGCCATTCTTGTTTTATTGAATTCTTATCTTTTAAACTAAATCTATACCCAGAGTATTCAATTAACGGATTACCATGCCGAGATGTGACGTATTTGAATTCTGAAAATGATAATTTTTTTGGTATAAATTCTTTGAGAAATGTTGTCGACATAACTTATAATTAAAGTAAAAATAAAGATAAAAGTATAAATATTATAGGCATAGGATGCAGGTACCCCTTGAGGATACAAAATTGGTAAAATAGTTTAACAACGTGAAAATTATATAATTCCTATACATTCACAAAAATAACTCAAAAACTCATCACAAAAAGTTTTATTAAAATTATTAAATTACATCACACTTTAATAACCGTTCCCTTTCGAATAAAAATATAATTTTCATTAACGAAATCGACAAGTCCAAAATGTATGGATTGAAAACCAAATTCAAGAAGTCCTGTGTTTGTATTTGTTACTATACATTTTGATACATTTTTAATCTACTAACGACATCCCTAATCGAAAGTGACCTTGTCTATAGAGGCTAACTAGAACTTTAAAAAGAGAAACCACGAGAGACACATTTGTAGCTATCACAAATATTTCCGTAACAATTGCGAGAATGTCATAACGTTACCTACAAAAAAAATATGAGATTTGTTAGTGTTCACACAAATGACGATGACGTTACGAAAACATTGTCACAAATATTCGTGATAAACCCTCAAGTATTAATGCATGTGACGAAGGTTACA
>NW_013525292.1:1564319-1573872 GCF_000836215.1 Papilio polytes
CCACCCTTCGTCAGACTGAAGTTGTTACCATCGAGTTGAATCATTGGGTTTCCTCTAATCGACGTTGTGAATATCGGTTCTAAACAAGACGGAAATAATTTGAAAATTCATTCTTTTCATGTAAATAATTGACTACACAGATGTAACAATATAATAGATTTTGTAGTTTATTCTTCAATTCAGAAGACAGTTGTAGACAAATATCTGCGCAAGCCATGATTGTCAACATCCTACGGACGATAAATGTGCTAAAGCAATTAAACGGTATAATCTAAAGTATATAATTTATTTTTATACACACTATATTGAAAAGTTTCTAATCCACAATATTGAAAACAGTTATATTGTTACAACAAATCACCGCACGACCTAACCATGTCAATGATTATGAGGTTTCTGTTTTAATATCACATTTTCAAATGTGACTAAAGTGGAGGGACAACCTGCATGGACCTTCACACAGATCCACCTAACCCGCGGACCTCTACTGCCACTCCATTTATTAAACCTGTATCTACCTATCTGAATAACTGGTCTACCATTACGTGACTCCGTAAATATAGCATCTGAAATACAAGAATACAAACTTGAGTAGAGACGATTAAATAATTACAATGTAATAAACATCACAAAAGTTACAAGCACTAGTACAACGTATAGGGAAAAAAACACATCGCACATTTATTCTCTTATTTTATTTTGCCGCGGCGTCAAGAATACAAGTTGCCCTAATTTTCACAGAACTTCGAAAGAATGTCTCCAAATCTGAAGTATATTTTTTTTTTTGATTACATGTAGTACTAGAAGTATAGTTATTAGAAACATTACAAAAATGTATTAATTTGTCAAATCCATGAAACATAATTTTTTTACATAAACTGGCTTATAGAGTCTCTATTTCTAAGATCAAATCAACCATCATTTTGTTTGATGACGTCACTTGAATCTTTTAGCTTAGTGATTATGTGGTTTGGTGCTTATTATTGCATTTTTAAATGTAATAACCGTAGCGTTGCATTTATGCGAGTTAATTTTACCGCAGATCCAACGCACGCGGTATCCATCCTTACCCGATGCTTTGTTATACCTACTATATACGTACTATGAGCACTGGCTTGCCAAACCGCGACACCGTGAACAGGGGCCCTGAAATCATGTACATCATCATTTGCTCTACCGAAGTTAGACATAGTATTTACTCGTCTATAATTTATCAGCCGTCATATTTGAATTTTCTTACGCGTACATTTCCATGCGTTGAATAAAGTTACATTTATTGATCTGAAGCATATTAGATCATTTCCTAGTTACTTCTTTAAACCTTTCTTAAAATACATCAGAGATTTGCCACAGCCAAAATCAATGATAATGTGAAAACTGATGGTATTTTTTATAATAATATTAAAAAAATCCGACTCCTTGAGGACCAAAAATCAATCAACATGGTCACAAAGGTCGGTGACTATTCTATAAAACATTATTTAAAAATAAATAACACATTTTAATGGTTATGATCAACGTAATATGATACAATAATATCATCAAAAGTATATATTCTGGCTTTACAGCCGGCGGTCTTTTGGCTGCACACCCAACGGGCGCGACTTCCCTTGCTGCCTACCCACTTATTATACCGATAGGAGCCTAGCAGCATCACCGGCCGTCCCTGCCGCGATATTGTGTACTTCGGCACATCTACAAAATTACAAGTATTTATTGTGAGACATAATTCAACAACCATTTTTCTTACAAATGACATTCGATGCGGAGACATCTAGAATAAGTGACCTATATAAATTAACTGATGGTGATGATGATTTTTAATTAAAATAAATTACTTCACTTGGTGATTATTTGGTTGATGAAGATCTGGAAAAAATGGTCTAATGATTTTCTTTACCATTCAACCTTACCTTACTGTGAACCACAAATAACAGAACCTATTTAAACGTCCAATAATTTTCACTAGTGTTCGTAGCAATTTTTAAACTCATGTTTTAATATCTAATCACACAAAGGGCTATTGCAGGCAAATATATAAAAAAGAATAAGTTTATGCAATTTAATGTATTTCAAATAAATAACTATTATAATAACTTAAGAAGGGCATTCTTTAGATTTATCCTTGAAAAAGTTTTGGCGAAATTTATATCACAATCATAATAACAAAAATAAAAACATTTGACAAACACAAAAATTAAAATTCTCTAATTTCTTTTAAATCGGTCTTTTTTTTCAAAATAAAAAGTAATCTACATAAAATAAACGAAATAAAACAACACTTCAATAAAATACACTCTACATATTATAGTGAAACTTAGCGGTCAAAGACATAAAACACGTGGTTAACTAAACACTGTTTACGTATAATTTTTGGACGATATAGTAATATTAACTTGGAACATTTATTCCAATACAACAAAATAAAAAACACTACGTGCCATACATCAAGCATAACTATTGTTGAAAGTCTATTCTTAAAAAAGGCAGACTATCAACGAAAGAATAAGATTATATAAATTTATTAATTTATAATACTGCATTGACGAAGCTTCACTTATTTGTTAATCTAATGAAATTGTAATTTGAAAATGTGACTACCATTAGCAAAATATTATGAGATCTTTTTTCTTACCAAGTAACTTAGCCAAAGATCATCAAAGATAAAAATCTTGAAATAATTAATAGCAGTGTGTGATATGTACTTAGAAAAACTACTTCTTATTCAACAATAAAATAATACTGAAAATGTACTTTTATGACAAAATCGGTACAGGCAAAATTTTAAAGCATTGATCAATACCTAAATCATATCTCCGTGACCTTATTCTACTCACGGAGAGTCGACGCACAAGGTTTCATAAAAAATAATTTTTTGGCCTTACTTTTACGGCTGGTTGCCTATCTGTCGGCAACCCTACTAGGGTAATACTAAAATATTACACAATCAATTCCCATTCTGACCCAAACCGTGTTAAAAAAGTTATGAATGAATAACAAATAAAAAAATGGCAATTAGAAAATATACAATGAAACGGTGACAATGCTGAAGACAATTTGTATAAAGGCTGACTAATATATGAAGAATTTTTCTCTTTGCAACTAACGTTTGATAAGCTCAAAAAGGTTATAAATGGACACTACATAAAGGGAAAGTACTTTTTTGCAGCCGACGAAACATTCACGAAAATCCGGAAGCCCAGATTTACATATTTTGTTATTATTTTAATCAAGAATGCGTATGCCTATTACTAGTTTTGATAATAATATTATCATACGTAGTGACGGTAGCTCGACAACCAATTTGGTTCTTAACACAGGTCCATCTCGCATTAAGGCCTCTGCTATAACTCCATCTATTGTAGCGATATTTGCCGAGCACCATCACCGGGTTACCATACCGAGTCCTCTCGAATCTAAAACTGACACCTGAAAATATACCATTATACTGCCAAAGAGGAAGGAGCAAAATACATAAATCACTAAAGATGCTAACACAGTATAGAAGTAAATAAGGACAACACGATAAAGTATTTGAATTCATAACACTTACGAGAGAGTAATACAACATGCTATTAAGAACCCAAGGATGATAGCAAAATGTAATTTAAAAACAGATGCCGCATGTTTTTTGAAAAGAAATAATGCAATGCAGTTAAAATTTTATTACACTCAACTTCTAATTAAAATGGTAACATAAGAAATATTTTGACCGCAATCTATTCACATTGAAATAAATCAAAGGTATTCCATAACAGCACTCTTTTCCATAAAGAAATAGTTGTTAATAGATTATCTTTTATCTAGAGAGAAAGAGAAGAGGAAAACCATAGATAGTATGATAGCTGATAGTTGTACGGAAGAGCAGCACATACTGTGCCGAACCTTTGTAGGGACAAGAGAAGGTGGATGATGATGAGATTCTCTTTTATCTTAACTAGCAATCTTTTTAGACTCTTCAATGATTATGAAAATTCTTAAATTTAATAATTTCACTATTAAAAGTGAGTAGGGTAGCTCGACAGCCGCTTTTATACTTGACACAGTTCCAGGAGCAACGGGGACCTTTCATATTACTGCGATTGTTGTATCGGTACTGGCCGTATTGGACCATCAGTTTGCCATACCGAGATTTACAGAAAACAAGCTTATTTTTTAATCCTGAAAATATTCGTTAAGTTTGCAATTAATCTGTATAATCCTATCAATTATACTTAATTTAGTATTATCAGGTAACAGGACTTTTGTTTCTGATATTACAATGATGTCGGTTCAAATATTTCATCAGATCTGGCACAATACTGTTAAAGGATGAAACACCTTGAAGTAATTATTATGATTTTATTTTGATTAATTATCTGTACACCGACTTCTTCCGCAAAGATATACGAAATTTAGCATTAAAATGTTTCAAATAAAACTGTGTTTTTAACAAATAATTTATTTAATTTCTTTTAAGTTAATTTTATATTTATGTAATATGCCGATCCTTGTAACATGGAATGCAAAGAGACTGATTGCATTTGCCACAAAAACTGTTAACCTTTTTTACTCTGTTCTTAGTTTCCTTGGCATTAAAAGTCTGTCTCAGCTTGGTGTAGCATCGTACGCAATTCCTCCTTTTCTGGCGCTTCTCAAGAAAGTGTTCAAAATACTTTGTCCTTCCGACACGTTCTGAAATAAAATAATTATTATAGCCGGAGAAAATATTATGAAAAAAAAATTAATCATTAAACTTATTTTTAAGGGAAATACGGGAAACACAGTTTCAATCCAATGCATATTAAATTTCATTCATTTTTATTTCCAATTGTTTAATATTAGATGTATTGTAATTGGCCTTTGTCACAGTTGGCCAAAAACGTAGATAAATAAGTAAATATATTATATGCACTATTTTACATACGAACGTAATTTAAAGCAGGGTAAGTAAAGAAACAGATTGCATTTGTCACAAAAATTTTGATTATTTCACTCTCCTTTGAACTTTCTCCCATCTCTCTTTTTTTGTATAGTATTACAAGCTATTCAGCATGTATCCTTTGTCAAGAAAAAGTCTTGATTTCAAGATTATACAAGGCTCTACCGCTGTTAAAATATTTCTTTTCCTTTTCAGAGTAATCAAAAAAAAACAGTTTCGAATTAATAATGGTTTCCATTACGCTTATGTTACAATTATATCATATTCTAAATTTCTACGACATTGTGATGCCAAAAGTCAATTAAATATTTTGAATTATTATATTAAAATGAATATCATACAATAAACATTCTAGAACCATTCAAAATAACTTTAAAAATGCAAAATTAAAAATAATAGGTACATATATCAAAAGACCTTTACAAATAGAAGAAACGACAAAAGTCATATAAAAATATTCATGCATTAAATGCAAAATCACTAAATACTTATTATCTAGCAAACTAAAGAAAATGGTAATTACAAGCATATTTTAACACAATTACAATTATGCTTATAACTGCATATCTTAAAATTAACAAAGTACAAATCACATCTTGGAATAGGTATTGGTCGTAGAATAACTTAAAAAAAGACTCAGAGCCAAATATTGAAACGAAATTTAAATTTAAAGCGTTTTGTATGATAAGGCCATGCATAAACTCCAAATGGCATTTTAATTTTGACATCAGACAGATTGTAAGTGCTTACGGAACGAAGTATTTGAGATTCAGTATTACAATGTTAAGGTTTCGTTTCGATATTTAACCGTTGCACACAATTACCTCTGGATGTTACACAACAAAACTTTCGACAATCACAATTTAATGATTATGATAATTGTGAGCTTTGGTAATATCATCATTAATAGTAATTAAATTTGCAAGACATCCTGTTCCTGCTTTAACACAAACCCAACCACTGCCAGGAACGTTACGAAAACGGAATCTTCCTAATTTTACAACTGCTCTCTTGGTTCTTTTTGATTTACAGAAAACAGGCTCATCTTCCTCGTTGTTTTCTTCATCGGTATATTCTTCATCGGTATACTCTTTTTCGTTATTTTCTTCTTCGGTATTTTCTTCCTCTGTAAAAAAAACTACATGTATACAAGTCCTAAGACCTTTTATATTTGCACTTTGTGGATAAAGTAATTAAAAACAGCATAACTCAATTTTTTTCGTTTCATAACTCAGTTTTTAATTAGTTTTTTTTTTAATACATGGATTGCTATTGACAAGAGACAGTCACCTATAGCAATTGCAATATTTTTTTAAAATGTTCTATCACAAAATAGGGGTCATAAACATATCCTAATTCAAAAGTGTATTTTTCATACCAGGGGGATATATCAGGAGGTACTCAACTTTTGTGCAAACTCGCGGTATTTTATAATACGACAATTAAAAAATATATTAGTATGGAAGTGCTTTACTTAATTTTTATACAATATCAATACTTTTCATCATTTAATTTATAATTCAATGATTATGTTCTCGTTTGGTTTTAAGTATCGTGTCATTAATTGTGATAATATTAGCAGAACAGCCATACTTAGATCTTTCACAGACCCATCTGCCTCTAGGACCTTTGCTAGAACTATGCCGATTGAATTTGTATCCATCGAATTGAATGTATCGGAACCCTTTTCTGGATATTCCAAAATAAGGCTCATCTGAAAATGTAATTTAAAATAATTTCAATCAATGAAAGCTAAACTATGAATACCTGCGTGTTCATTTTGCCATTTGAAGTGTTCCAGTTAAAACAATATTCTTTTCAACATCTTAAACATAACACTTATATGCCAAAATAATTTGTTTTTTTTTTTATAATATAAGGTAGCAAACGAGCAAGCGGCCACCTGAATCCACCGAAATGGAAAGCGACCGCTGCCCATAAACATCCGCAATTGCAGATGCGTTGCCTACCCTTAATTGACGGAGGAGGAGACGCACGTAAAGAGGACATTTCCCCTTCCTATGCCTCTCCTCCACCGTAGAAACCACTTTTCCTTTTCATCCTTTCCTCTTAAGAAAAGGGTGGAATGGGAAAGGGACTAACTAACTACTAACATTTGGCCTCCGGCACCTCACTCATCAAACGAAACGCGGAATTGCATCCATCACGCCTGCCTTCTGTGTGGTCGTGGTATTATACCGGGCGAGCTGACCCATTCGTGCTAAGATGTTAAAGCGGGCTCTACCACTGTTAATAAGAAATCTATAATGTTAAGAAGAAAATTAGTAACGTGCTTAACACACTTTTCCTTCCCATCCTTCCCTCTCAAGAAAAGGGAAAGGGACTAAAATGAGCCTTTTTATCTGTTGTTAAACATTACTTTTTATTTTTATTATAATAATAAAATATAAACCAATTAAAATAGTAAAACCAATTTTATTAACCAAAATTTCAATTAAATTTGTCATTTTCAAGACTAGTGTATGTGTTCATGAAGTTCTTTGACAATAACGTTATCTATGGAAACGATAGTCGCTAGACATCCACTGGCTTTCTTCGTGCAGACCCAACGTTTCTTTAAAAGCGCTTTACTTTCACTATGAAGACGGAACCGATAGCCGCGTAAGCAAAGAATCTCTTTACCATATCTTGACATTTCAAAGTAAACTAAAAAAGAATAAATGAAGTAGACACATTTTAAATAATCTTAGAACTAGTATTATAAATGCGAAAGTTTAAATGGATTGATGTTTATTAGAGTTTGTAGCATAAATTTCTGAATTAATCTCGGTGAAATTTAACATAAATGTAGAGGATAGTCTGAAAGTACAAAGCTTTTGTTTTTTTTTTTTAAGTTTTCGAGGACGGAGTCACGGGCGAAAGCTGGTAAGAAATAAATTCTTTACTCATGTAAGGTTAGATAGCCTTCGGGTAACGTTATAAGAAACCCGTAAATGCCATAGACAATGTATTCGATAAGTCGGTCATGTTATCATCACAGGAAACCAAAGTGACATTCATTTATCCAAGATCTTTTTCTAAATAAATAAACGCAGTCGATAAAAGCGATATAATAAATATTTTGGGTGTTTCAAATCCATACAAACAATTGCCCCATTGAGCAAATAGTTCCCAACGCGATCGGCCCATCGGAAAACACCCATTTTTTAACCGACTTCCCAAAAGAAGGAGGTACTCAATTCGTCTGTATGTTTTTTTAATATTTTTTTGTGTGTTACGGCATAACTTCGCCCATAGTAAACCGACTTTGATTCTTTTTAACAAAATGATAAGCAGCCATATTTCATATTTTTTTATTTAACATATTCCACTTTCGTTGTCTATGATGTTTAATTCAGACCAGTAAGCTAGTACATTTTAGCCAAATGACGATCTCTCACTTATGGTTATGGTCATTGCTAATTTTGATGATATCCTCGTCGACAGAGACCAAAGAAGCGCGACACCCGTGACTTTTGAAAGAGCATCTAAATGTCAACTTGGGACCCGCTCTTCTGTGCAAATGAAATCTATTGCCGTTGTATACAATAACAGGTGCACCGTTGGAGGTATATTCAAAATACGCTGAAAGTAAAATAAATTTATATGTAGAGTGTATATTAAAGACTTCCCTAACAAGCGGTTACATAAAAAAAACTGTCAGTAGATATGCTATGAAACTCTGGGATAGAACACAAAACTAATGACTCCTAAAATATCACATATCAAAATCTATGGAACCGTTCAAGCCACAGATCATAATGGCATTGGACATATCTATCTATATGTAAAAATAACACTCATACATAGATGCGACACGACGAAAACGGTAAGCGTTTTCGTCGTTTCAAATGTATTTTCTTAAACACTGACAAACCTAAACGGACAGGCTATAAAATGTTAAAATATGCCTTTTTGATTTTCGTCTTAGATGGCGATAACTGGAACTAATAATACAGATAAAATTAACTGTAATTAACATTAACAGCATTAAGTTGGTTCTAAGCAAAAGCTATCACTTCCTTGTAGATATATCCTACATAGGCAGCATTATTTAGAAATAGGTTAAAAATTAAAATAAATGGTGATCCAGCCAATCTAATGTATGTTTATTGTACTTAATTACTATTGTTACATTAAAACTTATAAAATAATCAGTCGTACTTATTACTAAAAGCGAAATATTTATCAATATTATTATCGCTGTATCATTCCTGCGGATTCATCAACATCCTCCTTATTCTACTCCCGTAGGGTCGGCACAACGGGTTTTTGTCCTCCAAATAACTCTATCATACGTCATCTCAGTCATCACTCCCTTCTTGATCATGTCACCTTTCACGCAATCCATCCATCTCTTTCTAGGTCTACTTCTACCGGTGTACCTTTCCACACTCATAGCTAACGTTCTCCTTGTAACATGCGATTCATCCCTTCTCATAACATGTTAATACCATGCTAACCTTTTACTCCTGCGGACATTATTATGGTTTTTTTTACTATTGCTTATAAAATTTATACACAAACTAGACATACAAGATAGATAGATACTAGTATTAACTATATCCTACGTAAAAATACAATACTATGGAGCACTTAAAAATAGAGAAAAATTCAATGATTATGCTCGTT